>NC_069508.1:61245550-61398050 GCF_027579735.1 Bombina bombina
CATGAATTTAACTGTGTGCCCTCATAGAAGTCTATTATGTGAGAGGATTACAGCACGTGAAGATGTTAGCGAACCTGAAGATGTTAGCGCACGTGAAGATGTTAGCGCATGTGAAGATGTTAGTGCACGTGACGATGTTAGAGCACTAAGCTATCACTCTTAAGACTTGTAATAAGAATATTACTATTTTGAGCTGGACTTTTTATCTAGATGAACATTTTTAATATAATAAAACAATGTGTTATGTCCCTTTAAAGATAAGTTTCATTGATGATTGCTTCATCCTAGTCCCGCCTTTTGAAAAAGCATTGTTCATGGCAGAAAGCAACGTTAATTTCTAAAGATAATATAGACATCTGTGCAAGAGCCAATACCTGTGATTTCCAGGCAAACATCTGTGTATTTGCCAGATCTCTTTAGCTGTTGCCTGGAATAATGAGACTGAGGAGATTGGGTACCATTGCTGGCAACACATATTTACTCTTCACTATATTTAGCGCTGCAAAATCTGTTGGCGCTCTACAAATAACCGATAATAATAATAATAATAATAATATTTCTTCAGAAACTATAGAAGTTAAAACAATGCATAACATGATTAGTGCAGGATGCTGAATTCAAAGGTCATAACTCCTATTGTTATATGTGGAGGTTGTTGAAAATAATATGCAAACAGGTTTCACTCAAAAGCTGCATTCACTGATTTCTAAAATGATCATTAAACTCAAAATTGTGCCCCCAATAAATGTTAAATGAAGGAAAAATGAATTATTAAAGGGATATGAAAACCCAAACATTTCCTTTTGTGATTCTGGGAGAGACAGACAGAGAGAGAGAAAGAGAGAGAGAGAGACAGAGAGAGAGAGAGAGAGACAGAGAGAGAGAGAGAGAGAGAGAGACAGAGAGAGAGAGAGAGAGAGAGAGACAGAGAGAGAGAGAGAGAGAGAGAGAGAGACAGAGAGAGAGAGAGAGAGAGAGAGAGAGATATGTCATCTAAAAGAACAAGTGCACAGAAACACTTCTCATAGTGCACAATAGTTAATAAAGTGGAGTAAAAAACAGTGGTTGAATACCAGGGCTATTAGAGGTACAATGAATCCTCCAGGGACAAGATGTGTCTCCAATGCCTTATAGTATATGCACCAACTGTAGTGGGGAAGCGTAATCTCTTGCTTCCTAGTGACACCATGACGTAAGGTGGGCGTGGCCTAATGCATTTCACGGTCAATATCCGCTTCGTCAGAGACTTCTTAGGAACCTACCTTACTGCTGTACTTAATATACGATCTCCACAGAGATCTATACATGCCCCCATCTTACGACACAGTGAAAGTCATATCCATTCCAGCATAGCAATATGTTTAAAATATACATCTGATACAACTAAATTTAATTATCCAAAAAAAACGTTTTTTTCAATATTTTCAAAATGACATAATTCATAATCATCCCATATAATTTTGCAAACAACTACTCAGTTTATAAAGGTTGATATCAATTTATAAAAAATAAAAATGATAATAAATAAGAACTGTATTTAAAAATATATGTAAAAAAAAAGCTGTTTTGTAAACCACAATTAATATATGTAAGAGAAGGGAAGAAATGTTGTTTAAAATACTTAAAATATATATATATATATATATATATATATATATATATATATATATATATATATATATATATAAATCCAAAAGCAAAAAAGTAGATGGCTCCAGCACTGTTTTATAAAAGTGAAATAACCTTTATTAAGGTGACATAATGAACAGACAGCGACGTTTCGGGTAATGCAGACCCTTAATCATGCTATGGATTGCTCTGCAGCACAGCTTTAAATAGGCCAGATAGCTTAATTGCAAACATGTTAACTCCATAATGGCCAGACATTAAATGACCATTGATTGAAATTTTTACTGCCATCTGCTGGGCCATTTCGTGTATTGCACATTTAAACAATTTAACACATTTTTTTAAAGTTTTGACAAAATGTTAAACACATAGGTAAAGTTAAACACATGAACAGTGATGCAAAGTTTAATCATGATATCCAAAATTAAAATACATATATATATATATAGAAAGATAAAATTTATAAAAACAAATGGAGATCATAATCTCTATTCAGACCTACAGGATGTAGAGTTTTTAAGTGTTGACTCCACCATACCTCTCTCTTTTTAAGTTCAAGTTCCCTATTGCCTCCTCTCCTAAGTTTAGGAATGTGATCTATTATTTGGAACCTGAGTTGGCTCACAGTGTGTCCCATTTCAATATCTTGGTATCTGATTGATGATTTATGCCCACTAATCCTATCTCTAATGGGGCGTGTAGTTTCCCCTACATAGCCCCTCCAACAAGGGCATTTTAACAGGTAGACTACAAAGTCTGTATCACAGGTGTAATACCCATTAATTTCTCTAATTTTTCGGTCATTGGTTTGTGCTATGTGTTTACCTTTTATCATTGCATTGCATTGTGCGCAATGGAGACAAGGGTATGATCCCTTCTTGGGAGTGGTGAGATAGGTAATCCTATTAATGCTAGTACTACCAATGTCAGCCTTAACTAAGGTGTCCCTAATATTTTTCACCCGTCTGTATGAGTGCATAGGGGGAACTTGAAACTCAGCTATATGGGGGTTAAATTTACCCAAAAGATACCAGTGCTTTTTTATAATGTTAGCAATATGATCACTATGGCCTAGATTTAGAGTTTGGCGTCAGCCGTCAAAACCAGCGTTAGAGGCTCCTAACGCTGGTTTTGGGCTACCGCTGGTATTTAGAGTCGTGTAGGTAAGGGTCTAACGCTCACTTTCCAGCCGCGACTTTTCCATACCGCAGATCCCCTTACGTCAATTGCGTATCCTATCTTTTCAATGGGATCTTTCTAACGCCGGTATTTAGAGTCGTGGCTGAAGTGAGTCTTAGAAATCTAACGACAAAACTCCAGCCGCAGAGAAAAGCCAGGAGTTAAGAGCTTTCTGGGCTAACGCCGGTTCATAAAGCTCTTAACTACTGTGCTCTAAAGTACACTAACACCCATAAACTACCTATGTACCCCTAAACCGAGGCCCCCCCCACATCGCCGCCACTCTATTAAAAATTTTTAACCCCTAATCTGCCGACCGCAAACCGCCGCCACTTACATTATCCCTATGTACCCCTAATCTGCTGCCCCAACACCGCCGACCCCTATATTATATTTATTAACCCCTAATCTGCCGCCCCCAACGTCGCCTCCACCTACCTACAATTATTAACCCCTAATCTGCCGACCGGACCTCACTGCCACTATAATAAATGTATTAACCCCTAATCCGCCTCACTCCTGCCTCAATAACCCTATAATAAATAGTATTAACCCCTAATCTGCCCTCCCTAACATCGCCGACACCTAACTTCAAGTATTAACCCATAATCTGCCGACCGGACCTCACCGCTACTCTAATACATTTATTAACCCCTAAAGCTAAGTCTAACCCTAACCCTAACACCCCCCTAAGTTAAATATAATTTAAATCTAACGAAATAAATTAACTCTTATTAAATAAATTATTCCTATTTAAAGCTAAATACTTACCTGTAAAATAAACCCTAATATAGCTACAATATAAATTATAATTATATTGTAGCTATTTTAGGGTTTATATTTATTTTACAGGCTACTTTGTATTTATTTTAACCAGGTACAATAGCTATTAAATAGTTAATAACTATTTAATAGCTACCTAGTTAAAATAATTACAAAATTACCTGTAAAATAAATCCTAACCTAAGTTACAATTAAATCTAACACTACACTAGCAATAAATTAATTAAATAAAACACCTACAATTATCTACAATTAAACCTAACACTACACTATCAATAAATAAATTAAATAAAATACCTACAAATAAATACAATTAAATAAACTAACTAAAGTACAAAAAATAAAAAAAGCTAAGTTACAAAAAATAAAAAAATTAATTACAAACATAATAAAAATATTACAACAATTTTAAACTAATTACACCTACTCTAAGCCCCCTAATAAAATAACAAAGCCCCCCAAAATAAAAAAATGCCCTACCCTATTCTAAAATCAAAATAGAAAAGCTCTTTTACCTTACCAGCCCTTAAAAGGGCCTTTTGCGGGGCATACCCCAAAGAATTCAGCTCTTTTGCCTGTAAAAAAAAACATACAATAAATACCCCCCCCAACATTACAACCCACCACGCACAAACCCCTAATCTAACCCAAACCCCCCTTAAATAAACCTAACACTAAGCCCCTGAAGATCTTCCTACCTTGTCTTCACCATGCCAGGTATCACCGATCGCTCCAGGCTCCGAAGTCTTCATCCAAGCCCAAGCGGGGGCTGGCGATCCATCATCCGGCTGAAGTCTATTATCAAGCGGCGGCTGAAGAGGTCCAGAAGAGGCTCCAAAGTCTTCCTCCTATCCGGGCAGAAGAGTAGATCCGGACCGGCAACCATCTTCTTCCAAGCGGTCACAAGCGGCTCCATCTTGAAGACCTCCGGCGCAGATCCATCCTCTTCTTGCGACGTCCTAAGTCCGAATGAAGGTTCCTTTAAATGACGTCATCCAAGATGGCGTCCCTCGAATTCCGATTGGCTGATAGGATTCTATCAGCCAATCGGAATTAAGGTAGGGAAAATCTGATTGGCTGATTGAATCAGCCAATCAGATTGAGCTCGTATTCTATTGGCTGTTCCGATCAGCCAATAGAATGCAAGCTCAATCTGATTGGCTGATTGGATCAGCCAATCGGATTGAACTTGAATCTGATTGGCTGATTCCATCAGCCAATCAGATTTTTCCTACCTTAATTCCGATTGGCTGATAGAATCCTATTATCAGCCAATCGGAATTCGAGGGACGCCATCTTTGATGACGTCATTTAAAGGAACCTTCATTCGGACTTAGGACGTCGCAAGAAGAGGATGGATCCGCGCTGGAGGTCTTCAAGATGGAGCCGCTTGTCACCGCTTCGAAGAAGATGGTTGCCGGTCTGGATCTACTCTTCTGCCCGGATAGAAGGAAGACTTTGGAGCCTCTTCTGGACCTCTTCAGCCGCTGCTTGATAGAAGACTTCAGCCGGATGATGGATCGCCAGCCCCCGCTTGGGCTTGGATGAAGACTTCGGAGCCTGGAGCGATCGGTGATACCTGGCATGGTGAAGACAAGGTAGGAAGATCTTCAGGGGCTTAGTGTTAGGTTTATTTAAGGGGGGTTTGGGTTAGATTAGGGGTATGTGGGTGGTGGGTTGTAATGTTGGGGGGGGTATTGTATGGTTTTTTTTTTACAGGCAAAAGAGCTGAATTCTTTGGGGTATGCCCCGCAAAAGGCCCTTTTAAGGGCTGGTAAGGTAAAAGAGCTTTTCTATTTTAATTTTAGAATAGGGTAGGGCATTTTTTTATTTTAGGGGGCTTTGTTATTTTATTAGGGGGCTTAGAGTAGGTGTAATTAATTTTTAAATTGTTGTAATATTTTTATTATGTTTGTAATTAATTTTTTTATTTTTTGTACTTTAGTTAGTTTATTTAATTGTATTTATTTGTAGGTATTTTATTTAATTTATTTATTGATAGTGTAGTGTTAGGTTTAATTGTAGATAATTGTAGGTATTTTATTTAATTAATTTATTGATAGTGTAGTGTTAGGTTTAATTGTAGATAATTGTAGGTATTTTATTTAATTAATTTATTGCTAGTGTAGTGTTAGGTTTAATTGTAACTTAGGTTAGGATTTATTTTACAGGTAATTTTGTAATTATTTTAACTAGGTAGCTATTAAATAGTTATTAACTATTTAATAGCTATTGTACCTAGTTAAAATAAATACAAAGTTGCCTGTAAAATAAATATTAATCCTAAAATAGCTACAATATAATTATAATTTATATTGTAGCTATATTAGGGTTTATTTTACAGGTAAGTATTTAGCTTTAAATAGGAATAATTTATTTAATAAGAGTTAATTTATTTCGTTAGATTTAAATTATATTTAACTTAGGGGGGTGTTAGTGTTAGGGTTAGACTTAGCTTTAGGGGTTAATAAATTTATTAGAGTAGCGGCGAGGTCCGGTCGGCAGATTAGGGGTTAATTATTGTAGGTAGGTGGAGGCGACGTTGGGGGCAGCAGATTAGGGGTTAATAAATATAATATAGGGGTCGGCGGTGTTAGGGGCAGCAGATTAGGGGTACATAGGGATAACGTAGGTTGCGGCAGTGTACGGAGCGGCAGATTAGGGGTTAAACAAATATGCAGGTGTCAGTGATAGCGGGGGCGGCAGATTAGTGGTTAATAAGTGTAAGGTTAGGGGTGTTTAGACTCGGGGTACATGTTAGGGTGTTAGGTGCAGACTTAGGAAGTGTTTCCCCATAGGAAACAATGGGGCTGCGTTAGGAGCTTAACGCTGCTTTTTTGCAGGTGTTAGGTTTTTTTTCAGCTCAAACTGCCCCATTGTTTCCTATGGGGATATCGTGCACGAGCACGTTTTTGAAGCTGGCCGCGTCCGTAAGCACCGCTGGTATTGAGAGTTGCAGTGGCGGTAAATTATGCTCTACGCTCCCTTTTTGGAGCCTAACGCAGCCATTCTGTGAACTCTAAATACCAGCGGTATTTAAAAGGTGCGGGGGGAAAAAAGCATGCGTTAGCTACGTGGGTCGTTACCGACAAAACTCTAAATCTAGGCGTATGTGTATTAAATTCTGAAGAAAAAATTACACATTTGGTGTTCTTTTTTAATTTTACATTTTTCTCCTTTAAAACTTCATTTTTACACTTACTGATCATAGATATCCTCTCTCTTTAAATTTGTTAGCCATTTCCTCAAGTCTGATTTCTTGCATATCCTTGTCCTGTACATTTCTAATGGTTCTTATAAATTGTTTTTTTGGAATGGAAGAAAAAACTCTCTTAGGATGGTAGCTGTTATATTGAAGTAATGTATTCCGATCAGTTGGCTTAAAGGGACAGTATACACTCATTTTCATATAACTGCATGTAATAGACACTACTATAAAGAATAAGATGCACAGATACTGATATAAAAATCCAGTATAAAATGGTTTAAAAACGTACTTAGAAGCTTTCAGTTTAGCTCTGTTGAAAAGGCAGCTGGAAAGCCCACTGTAAGTGGGAAATAAGACACTCCCCCCCCCTCTCCCTTCTTTTGCATATGAAAAGACCCTTTACACAAACAGGAGCAAGCTGGAGAAGGTAGCTGACGGTATTCTCATAAAACTTTGGGGCTTGGTTAGGAGTCTGAAAATCAGAGCAATGTTCTTTAAAAATAAGCAAAATTATACATTTAAAAAAAAAAAAAAAACTTTATGGGCTTTACAAATAGATCATCTACAAAACATTTATGCAAAGAAAAAATGAGTGTATAATGGCCCTTTACATAAAGATCTGTTTTAAAAACTGAATCTTTTTTATATATGACCGTGTCAAGGTAATTTATAGAGGTGTCAGAAAAATTTTAAGTAAATTTCAAACTGTCAGTACACTTATTAAGGTCCTCTACAAAATCTATTAAAGATGTTATAGGCCCCCTCCATACGCCAAATACATCATCTATATAGCGAAGCCATAGCCTGCATTTGGTTTTAAAGTCTTGATTGGTGTAGACATTTCTCTGCTCAAATTGGCTAACAAAGATGTTGGCGTATGAAGGGGCCATATTTGAACCCATAGCGGTTCCACGTTTTCGTAAGTAGAATGTGTCCTGGAAGAGGAAATAGCTGAGATATAAAAGTATATTAAGTAAATCCTCAATAAAATTATTTGTTGCAAAGAAAAGTTTGTTTCTTGTTTGATAGATTCAAAGGTAGCCTGAATACCTGCCTCATGGGGGATACATGTGTACAGGCTAACAACATCTAATGAGAAAAGAATATCATTATCCACATCTGAAATACAAGAAAGTTTTTTCAAAAGATCACCTGTATCTTTAAGAAAAGAGGCTTGTTTAGATGCAATAGGATTGAGAATCTTATCTACAAATATAGCAATATGCGAAGATACAGAATCTGTACTGGCGACGATAGGTCTGCCAGGGGGGGCATTGTAATTTTTATGAAGTTTAGGTAGAGTATAAAAAACAGGAGTGATAGTGTCAGTTTTTATTAGGAATTTTGCAAGATCTTTTGAGATGATTTTATTTTTTAAAGCTGTATCCACTACAATTTTAATTTCCTTCTTGACCTCTAATAGAGGGTCACCCTCTAAAATCTGATAGATACCACCATCAGATAGCTGACCTAAAATTTCTTGTACATAGTATTCAGTGTCTAGTATAACAACCGCCCCACCCTTGTCTGCATTTTTAATGGTGATGTTTTTATTGTTTGTGAGATTTTTTAATGCCTGTCTTTCTCCATAAGAAATATTACCTTTTTGTTTAAACTTTTTCTGAGATAGTAGATTCTTTACATCATTTTGAACAAATTTAATAAATGTCTCAACACCTGGGTTGGTTGAACTAGGCACAAAGGTAGACTTATTCTTAAGTTTTAAGGACTTTAAATTAAACATGGCATTATCACAATCAGTAGATGTATCACAAACCTTACCATCATTTTCATTGTCAAAGTGTGCCTTTAATTTTAAAGTGCGAAAAAATCTGTATAAATCTTCAAATATTCATCCTTAGATAAAGCATATTTTGAAATATTCACAACAATATTACTATTGTAATCTTCATTCAACGTATCAGGATTACTATTCTCCTGTTGGATCGAACCAACAGGGGTGTATACAGACAGTTCGAAGGGACTTTGATCAGGGAGGTTTTGTGAGTACCTTGAAATCAGTGGGTCGCTTTTTTCTTTCCCCTTTGTGGATGTTTGTTTCTCACGCTGCTCCGCTGTGAGCGGGTATCTCCACTGGGGCCTGTGTTTCTTTCCTCCCCTCCGGTATCGTTTTCTGTGCCGGAACTGAAAAAATCTTCAGAGGAACTAGAGGGTGAATTGCCCATTGCAGCTGTCTTCGGAGCGTGTCTCGCTCCTCTCCACATACCCCCGCCTCTGCCTTGTCGCTTCCACATGACGTCACGGCCGCGACAATCACGTGACCACCAGTATATACGATCCTGCTGGTAATCTTTTTCATCTCTTGTAAACTTTTGTCTTTTGATTTCTTTAAGTTCCTTTTGATAGTCGTCCAAAAGTTTGTTCACCTCTATTTTGATATTCTGTAATTCTTCTGTAGAAAAATGGATATTTAAAGCTTGTTCACATTCTGTAACCAGGGCTTTCTGTTTATCCATTTCTTCCTGGAGACATTCAACTGTCCACACAATAATATCAAAAGAACATTTGTTCAAAATACACTCAAATCTTTTGCGGTACTTTTCATTATTAGCCATAATGGTAGGTCTTAGCTTGATTCTCAAAACCTCTTGGAGTTGAATGTCTCCAGGAAGAAATGGATAAACAGAAAGCCCTGGTTAGCAGGTTTAGGGGTTAATACATTTAGTATAGTGGCGGCGACGTTGGGGGCAGCAGATTAGGGGTTAATAAGTGTAGGTAGGTGGCAGCGATGTTAGGGATGGCAGATTAGGGGTTAATAATATTTAACTAATGTTTGCGAGGCGGGAGTGCGGCGGTTTAGGGGTTAATATGTTTATTATAGTGGGGGCGACGTTGGGGGCGGCAGATTAGTGGTTAATAAGTGTAGGTAGGTTGCAGCGACATTGGGGGCAGCAGATTAGGGGTTAATAAATATAATGTAGGTGTCGGCGATGTTGGGGGCAGCAGATTAGGGGTTCATAAGTATAATGTAGGTGGCGGCGATGTCCAGAGCGGCAGATTAGGGGTTAATAAGTGTAAGACTCGGGGTTCATGTTAGGGTGTTAGATGTAGACATAACTTTTATTTCACCATAGGAATCAATGGGGCTGCGTTACTGAGTTTTACTCTGCTTTTTGGCAGGTGTTAGACTTTTTCTCAGCCAGCTCTCCCAGTTGATTCCTATGGGTAAATCGTGCACGAGCACGTACGACCAGCTCACCACTGACTTAAGCAGCGCTGGTATTGGAGTGTGGTAAGGAGCAAAATTTTGCTAAACGCTCACTTCTTGCCTTTTAACGCCGGGTTTGTAAAAACCTGTAATACCAGCGCTGCAGGTAAGTGAGCGGTGAGAGAAAACTGCTCGTTAGCACCGCACAGCTCAAAACGAAAAACTCGTAATCTAGCCGTTAGTTTGGTAATCAGGTCTAATCAGGAAATGCAGCAAAAAGTCCTGGCGCTGTCTTAACAAAACAATTCTTATTTGATCATAAAAAGGAAGCTAAAATATTCAAGACTTTCATTTTTTCACAATATAATACCCACATCTCTCTATACCACAACTGCCCTCTGATCAAAATAATAATAATATACTTGAACTGTACCACAGGGATCAATAAATATAAAATAATAGGAAAAAAATATTTCATGTAAAGTCCCAAAAATCCTTCAATTTTTTATTAATCTGTTGTGTGAAAATGTGCTATTTCCTGCAGGCATAAAGGGAGTTTTGTAGCCTTATATTTCATACATTATGGGATGGCTTAATAGATATGGGAGTAAAAATTAAGCTATTAACCAGATAGCAGATGCAGTTGTAATAATATGTTCTATTTACTTGTCTGTTTTAAATATATAAGGCACCCAAGAATGTTCTTTTGTGATTCAGCCAAAGCATACAATTTAAAAAAGTTTCCAAATGACTTCTATT
The DNA here is from genome assembly GCF_027579735.1 of Bombina bombina. NCBI lineage: Eukaryota > Metazoa > Chordata > Amphibia > Anura > Bombinatoridae > Bombina > Bombina bombina. The sequence goes on from NC_069508.1 coordinate 61,256,278, forward strand.
ATCAAATTTGGTTCGTTCCCATGGTATTCTATGTTGAAGAGATACCTAAGTAGGTGGCTGGAGCACTAAATGGCAGGAAATAGTGCTGCCATCTAGTGCTCTTACAAATGAATAACAATCTTGTAACTGCTGCCATATAGGGCACCAGACACAAGCAGGCTGCTGAGCTTACCTCCCTGATTTTTAACAAACTATATCATGAGAATGGAGAACATTTGAAAATGCTTTTTAGCATAAGCCAGAGTTTACAGCATATACATATAAATGTGCTCTGCGATTTTCTGATGTCTGTCACATGATATAGGGGCAAGGACAATCAAAATAACTTTGGAATTTGCTAAAAGAAAATCTACTACTCATTTGAAATTAAAATTAAAGGGACAGTCAACACCAGAATTTTTGTTGCTTAAAAAGAAAGATAATCCCTTTATTACCCATTCCCCAGTTTTGCATAACCAACACAGTTATAATAATACACGTTTTACCTCTGTAATTATCTTGTATCTAAGCTTCTGCTGACTGCCCCCTTATTTCAGTTCTTTTGACAGACATGCAGTTTAGCCAATCAGTGCTCACTCCTAGGTCACTTTACGTGCATGAGCTCAATGTTATCTATATGAAACATGTGAACTAATGCCCTCTAGTGGCCAAAATATATTCAGATTAGAGGCAGTCTTCAAGGTCTAAGAAATTAGCATATGAACCTCCTATGTTTAGCTTTCAACTAAGAATACCAAGAGAACAAAGCAAAATTGGTGATAAAAGAAAATTGGGAAGTTGTTTAAAATTGCATGCTCTATTTAAATCATGAAAAAAAAATTTGGACTTGACTGTCCCTTTAAGGGTAAAAAAAAAATTAGAAATGGAAATTATACCTTCCACTATGCAGAGTTTTGTATGTGAATGAGAGACTCCTTTACTAAAATATAAGGTCTAAACTAAATCAGAAAGAGTTTTTTTTGTGTAAACAATAACCCTAAATGTTACTGCATTGTCTTTTTCTTATGAATTTGTTGATTATGCAATTATACTGTAATCTGAAAATTGACAGGTTTTTCTGCTTCCGCCAACAGGCTGAAGTGCATCCTGGTGGAACTTTGAACCCTGACCTGCACAGTGTTTGGTTTATATGGGAAGGAGTTAATTTATATCAAATTTAATTGTCACAGCAACTGACATAACACTCAAGAGAGAGTCCCAGGAGTGCGAAACAATGCAAACATCTATTGTCTATGAAGATATTTTGCAATACAGTAATTCATTTAATTTGGTACATATATAAACAATGACTTTTATCTTTAAAAGAACACTGTAAATGATGGCTGAATTCTAAGTGCACCTTTTGAAAAATATTCTGTGGTGCAGAGATAAACTGTGGATTTCTAAAAATAGTACAGACCTCTGTGCAAGAGCCAAGACCTCTGATTTCCAAGCAAACATCTGTGCCACATCATTTGCCGTTGACTGGAATAATGAGGCTGAGGAGAATAATTAGTGTTGCTGGCAACACACATTTACTCTACATTATATTTCTTCAGTAATTGTTGAAGTGAAAACAATGTATAAGATAATCAGTGGAGGAAGTTAACCGCAAAAGTCATAACAAGTTATAAACAACCTCCACATATTACAAAAAAAATGCATTAGCTGTTACTCACAGAGCTGCATTGGCAGAGGCTGAATCCTAAATTTGGCCACATAGACCTTTTTAAAGGCTCATAAAACCCATAACGTGACACCCCAATAAAATATTACACTAAGCAAATGAGAGAAAAAAAGAGCAATGTATATATATATATATATATATATATATATATATTTATATAAGCACCATTTTTCTGGGGTATTTTACAGCAAAACCAGGCAACATGATAATAAAACATGTATATTGCCCTTCCCAAACACCTTGTTATATACTGTATCCCAGTGCTTTCCAAACTGTGAGTCATGACACATTAGTGTGTCGGCAGCAGTGTGTAAGTGTGTCCCTGCTTCAGCACACATTTTTTTTAATTTATATTTTTTTTTTACATTTTTTTGGTTTCCGACTTTCCACCTGCTTGCCACGCATATCACATGGTTGACTCGTGATTGATACCTAGTGGGTCACAGATCATCTTAACCTATTGGCGCAGCTCACTGGGAACTGAAACTATTCCCATAGGCGGATTTGGCAGCACATTGGCTCCTGACTGCACGTGTAGTCTCCTCAATCAGTTTGTGATTGCACGTGTAGTCCGTGAGTTGGATAGCAGTGTGTTTGCAGTGCGGGCAGTAGTCAGTGTAACTCGCAGAGCTCTGAGGGCGACAGCTTAAGCGCTGAGCTGAAGTGAGAAGTCAAAGTGTTTTTTTTTTGCAGCTAGCTCCCAGTAGTGCATGGCTGCTCCTGCTCTTGATATATGGATAGGAAGTGGAAGCTTAAAATGCTTGATGATGAAATGCGAGTATCTTTATCTAATATTCCACCAAATATTCAGAAACTGTGTTCATCCCATCAACCTCATACAGCCCATTAAAATAGTAAGTAGCTATTGGTGTTATTAAACTTTTTTTAATTCTTGCACATACATACTGTTACTTGTAAATACATTTTGTTATAATATTTATGTATGTGTCCGTATCTCTTAAAACAAGTTAGTTTAACCTCCTGTTTGCTAGTACAACTGAATTACTGTGTCGCAAAATGATGTAGGTCTAAAAAGTGTGTCACCAACATGAAAAGTTTGGAAAGCTCTGCTGTATCCCTTTTAAACCCTTTTATGAGTGTAATACTTTATTGTAATATGTTTTACAAGTGTTTTTTGAAACTTTTATCCTAGCCCTTACACTTTACTACAGGTCTTAGGTCATGCTAATGCTTCTACCGCTATTTTAGCTTTCACATGAATGCAACCTATAACTGCTTCTTACATTTCCGGCATTCGCTGCTTGTTAAATCTACCCCAATATCTTAAGTACAGTTTATAGTGGTAGGTATTCCTCCTCCACGAGGATAGGGCATTTAGACCCGTAAGTGGCAGTTGGTGGTTGGGCCAATGTATATCTAGGAAATTGCTATACACATGTGCACACTTATTCCTGTAGAGTTTGTGTGTGTAAAACAAAAATATCTCTAGACAAAGCTGAAATCTACTGCTGTGGTATACAGGACTTTCAATATCTGGATGTACAGTAGGGGCAGCAAGAAAGCACAGACCTGAAACATATTTCTGAGATTTGCCACAGATAGCAAGAGAACAAAGAAAAATTGATAATAGAAGTAAATTAGAAAGTTGCTTAAAATTGCATGCTCTATCTGAATTATGAAAGAAAAAAAAATGGTTTAGTATCCCTATTGCATTTAGGTGATAGACATGGGAATGTTCTATTAATTAACTCCTGGAATATAAAGAAGTGTTATCGATATAACATAGTAACATAGTAACATAGTAGATGAGGTTGAAAAAAGACCAAATCCATCATTTTTAAATGTATCTAGGGTATTGGCATTCACTACCTCCTTTGGTAATGAGTTCCACAATTTTATTGCTCTTACAGTGAAAAAACTTTTCCGTTGCAGGAGATTAAATCTCCTTTCCTCCAACCTTAAATTGTGACCTCTGGTCACAAACAATTTTCTTGGAATAAACAGCGCTTCTGCCATCTCTGTATATGGACCTTGAATATATTTATATAAAGTAATCATGTCACCTCTTAAGTGCCTTTTTTCTAAAGAAAACAGAGCCAGTTTGGCTAGCCTCTCCGCATAGGTTAAATTCTCCAATCCCCTTATTAGCTTTGTGGCCCTTCTCTGAACTTCTTCTAGTTCTGCAATATCTTTTTTTGCGATTGGTCCCCAGAACTGCACTCCATACTCAAGGTGAGGTCTTACCAGGGCTTTATATAGTGACAGAATGATGCTTTCCTCCCTTGAGTCAATGCCTCTTTTAATACATACTAGTATCTTATTAGCCTTTGAAGCTGCTGCCCTGCATTGTGCACCCATCTTTAGCTTGTTATCTATTACTACCCCCAAATCCCTTTCCTCTTGTGTTTGGCTAAGTCTTGTCCCATTTAAATAATACGTTGCCTGCTTATTTTTACTTCCAAAATGTAGAACCTTGCATTTTCCCGTATTAAATCTCATTTTCCATTTACCTGCCCATACTTCTAATTTTTGCAGGTCCCTTTGTAACAAAAGTTCATCCTGCTCTGACCTAATGACCTTACTTAACTTAGTATCATCTGCAAAAATAGAGATGTCGCTATTTAATCCTAGCTCCAAGTCATTTATAAAAATATTAAAAAGAATAGCACTGATCCCTGGGGTACTCCACTGATTACCTTTGTCCAATCTAAGTATGATCCATTTACTACTACTCGTTGCTCCCTATCTTTTATCCAGTTATTTATCCACAAACTAACATTTTTAGCTATTCCCAGTCCCTTAATTTTGTGCATTAATCTCCCATGTGGCACTGTATCAAACGCCTTTGCAAAATCTAAGTATATCACATCAACTGATTCCCCTTTATCTATATTTTTACTTACTTCCTCATAGAATCTAATTAGATTAGTTTGACATGATCTATTTCTCATAAAACCATGCTGATTAGAACTCATAATCTTGTTTACACAAATATGCTCATCATCAATATAATAACTTAACAATAACAATGTTCTTATTCCAAACAATGTAACATATGATTTAACAACTACCTGGCAATCTGTTCACTGAATATAACACGTGTTTAAGCATAGCACACACTACACCAAATATTGTAAAGGACTGTAGTGGATACCAATGTCTGAATTACACTAACATGATATAAGTGACTTTATTTATGAATACTATTAGTCACTCAAATAGATATACCCTTTTATTATTCCCAAAGACTATAATTCTCTCCCTAGGGATTATTTACATCCTAGCAGCCTTGAATACTGGTGAAGGTTATTACTGTGTAACCAGTTTTAAATGAATACATTTTCTAGACTGTATGGATAGCGTCATGATTTAAGATCATATGGGACTTAAAGGGATAGTCTAGTCAAAATTAAACTTTCATGATTCAGATAGAGCATGTGATTTTAAGAACCTTTCTAATTTACTCCTATTTTTCATTTTTCTTCATTCTCTTGGTATCTGTATTTTGAAAAAACAGAAATGTAAGCATAGGAGCCAGCCCATTTTTGGTTCAGCACCTGGGTAGCACTTTCTGATTGGTGTCTAAATGTAGCCACCAATAAGCAAACGCTACCCAGGTACTGAACCAAAAATGGGCCGGCACCTAATCTTACATTCAAATAAAGATACCAAGAGAACAAAGAAAAATTGATCATTGGAGTAAATTAGAAAGTTGCTTAAAAGTGCCTGCTCTGTCTGAATCATGCAAGTTTAATTTTAACTAGACTATACCTTTAATATTGAATATTTATTTTTGTTAGCATGAGTGACAATTGGATTAACTTTATCTCTATTATAATAACCCCAGGCTGCTCCTAGACAGATTACTCACACCCTAGGATACTTCTGTATTTGCAACTATATTCCAAAGACATTATATTGGATACCTTATTCCAAGGGATTGACTGTATTATACACTTATCTGTCCTAATTTTAAGTTACTCCTTTTATCCCATTTTTAACTAATTATTAAAAGTTAAGTTTTATTTTTATTTATATCTTCTGCCTCAATAGTTATGGCAGAGAGTGCTATATTGCATTCTTTAGTGGACATTATTTTTTCTTTTTCCACACCAATAGTACAAACTTAAAGTATTATTGTTCCTGGACTAGCAAGGTAGTGTGTATCTGACATATGCAAGCACAGACACAGTCACATTCTTTTCCTTCTTAAATTCAAGGACAAATAGTTAACTATGTGCAGATATTTTCACAATAGAAAGCCACCATAAAGGTGAAATTGCTAAGACTTAACTGGCCCATGGATATCTTCTCAGACAGGAATAAAAAGTACTTCCAGATTTCATTAAAGTGACATGAAACCCACATTTATTATTTCATGATTCAGATAGAAATTACAAATTAAAAAGTGTCCAATTACCTTCTATTATCAAATTTGCTTTGTTCTCTTGTTATTTTTTGTTGAAGAGATATCTATATAAGCAGCGTGCACATGCATGGAGCACTACAAGACAGGAAATAGTGATGCCATCTATTGCTGCAGACACGTGCACACTGCTGAACTTACCTTCCTGATTTTTAACAAAGGATAGGAAGACAACAAAGAAAATAATTTCTCACTTTTAAAAGGGTAGATTCTTTCATTTTGGTGCTAGTTTTTATAAAACAAATTCACCATCTTCATATGATTAAATAAAACATGCTGTTTTCTGAAATTAATAGAGAAGAACCATCAAAAGCATTTTAAGTGACTATAAGTCATTGTATACAAGATCTGGGTGATTGGCCTGGAGGTAGAACTGCATTTATTTTGTTAAATGCTTCTATAGATTTGAAGGTGAAATAGTTTTCTATATTAAATGTAATATATGTAGGGTTGCCACCTTTAGCTCAGCCCAAACCTTCCCACAACCAGCTGATTTTAATGGCCACCTGGCTAAAATTGTAGCCAATATTAAGCTAAAATCAGCTAATATTAAAAATGATAAAAATTTTTAAATACATTTATGTTAAACTATGTAAATAATATCTGTTTTGGATAGCAGAAAATTATATAATATTAGAAAATATTACACTGCCCCCACCCAGCTACTACATAATGCCACTTGGCTGGCAACATTTTCTGAGACTACTGAGAGGTATGAATTCATATGGTTGTAGGTTATGGCTCCATTCCAATTCCGGTCAGGTAGCAACTGGTATTCCTGGATCTGAAATAAATATTCCAGGATTTAATATAAGTTGTCAGTCACATCACAATTATTGAGAAAAAAAACAAAAACCTGCATGGGGGGGGTAACAAAAAAATTGTAATATCCAATGAGGGTGAGAGGTATCAATTTCTGAATTGAGTCCATGGGGCCGATTTTACAAGGGCCAAATGGCCTTGAATGTAACTGAATCACCGGAAACAGGAGTTAAGAAGCAGCGTCTTAAGAACACTGCTCCTTAACTCGTATGCCTCCTCTGAGGCGGCGGACATCAATCCGCCCGTTCGTATATGATCGGGTTGTTTGACACCCCCCTGTTAGCGCGAATCTGCAGGTGGCGGCATTGCACAAGCAGTTCACCAGAACTGCTTGTGCACTGATAAATGCAGACATCATATGCAGTCGGCATTTATCGATGTGCGGCGGACATGATACGCTACAGCGGATCATGTCCGCTTGTACTTTGTTAAATCGGCCCCCATTTCTTGTTTTGGTGGATTTTAAGATTTATGTTTTCACAGTCTGATTTTTTTTGTTAGAATCCAATTGGTGAATTCTAAAAATATTTTTTCTTCTCCTTTTTTGCTTTTGTTTCAATTTATGATGCAGAAGATTTTTTTACTATTATAGCATTTAAATGCAAGCCAAATTTTATCTCAAATCCTCATAACACTAATACCTGACTGAAATCTATGAGGCTTTTTTTATAACTGCCAATCGCTACAAAACGAATACATTTTGGTAATCAGTTTTATATTCAATATATATATATAATATTCTTTTTATTTCTTTTAATTGAGGGTAAAAATATATGACAGTGATAACTTTCATCAGACAAACTATACTAAGTATAGTGCAAATTATAAAGCATCATCTGAACAATATTTGTAACCCCCAACTTTTTCAGTATGTTTATATGTTATTATAACATGTAGCTTTGTTCTAGAAACTTAGAGGTCACTTTGGACTGTGGTTCAAATCTAGAATACTAGATAAGGAGAAAATAAATACTGTGTCAGTTTGATAGTTTTAGTACAGAAGACATAAATGTTAGAAGCAAATTCTGTCAATGCAACATCCTGAATGGTTGTTTGAATTAGTAAAATATAACAGAAACATATATTAGGGTGCCATCTAGTGTCTTAGTAAAACACTACATAAAACTGAGCAATGTTTGCTGAGATGTGTTGCCAAGTTACAATTGTATATACATCATGCAATAATATATATATAAAAAAAGAAAAAACTAATATATTGGGCTGCATTCAAACAATGACTAGAGATGCTATATATTTAATGCACAGGACTATTTCCCATCCAGTTCGGGAAAAATCATACACCATAAAAATAAGGTACCCACACTGCTTGAACTCTATTCAATGTCCCTTTGTTGATTAAAATGTATAGTATTGGTCCCAGACAGAATGGATCTCATCTGGAGGTATATTGAATCCAACGGTACCAGCTTGGTAATGATGTCAGACCGCGATTGTAGGATGGATGCATACCATGATCATCCTGTACACACATTGAGGTATTGAAGCTTTCTTTCTACATTAAAAGTAACTGTAAGTTTGTAAATTCAAATATCAAAGAAAGACATACCTTTGTAAAAGTTTAATTTCGCTATCCAGATGAATATAAACTTACATTAGTTACTTTAATGCAGATCTTCTTATAGGAGAGGAATCCAGGGTTAAAGGGACATTAAACCCAAACAATTTATTTCATGATTCAGACAGAGAATACCATTTTAAACAACATTCCAATTTACTTCTATTATCTAATTTGCTTCACTCTTTAGATATCCTTTGTTAAATAAATAGCAATGCACATGGGTGAGCCAATCACATGAGGCAAATATGTGCAGCCACCAATCAGAAGCTACTGAGCCTATCTAGATATGCTTTTCAGGAAAGAATATCAAGAGAATGAAGCAAATTAGATAACAGAAGTAAACTAGAAAGTTGTTTAAAATTGTATTCTCTATCTGAATCATGAAAGAAAAAATTTAGGTTTAATTTCCCTTTAAGGTAATCTAGATCAGACAGTCCGTATCATGGCCTCACTGGGAAAATCAGCACAAAATCATTAAACAAATGCAGAGTCCACAAACAAGCAAAAGTCATAAACCAAGGGGTCAATTTATCAAGCTTCGTATAGAGCTTGATGCCCCTTGTTTCCGGCGAGCGTTCAGATCTAAAGACCGCTGCTCCATAACTTGTCCGCCTGCTCTGAGACGGATCGTATTCGATCAGGTTGATTGACACCCCCTGCTAGCGAATCTGCAGGGAGAGGCATTGCACAAGCAGTTCACAAGAACTGCTGGTGCAATGATAAATGCCAACAGCGTATGCTGTCTGCATTTATCGATGTGCGGCAGACATGATACGTTACATCATATCATGTCCGTCCACAATATAATAAATATACCCCCAAGTCTGTTAAGCAGATGCGTAGTCAGGGGAAGTAGTAATCAAACCAGTAAATCCAAATAGTAATTGCCAGAGTAAGAGTAATTAATTTTGGGCTAGATTACGAGTGGAGCAGTAGTTTGTTCTCGTGTTCGAGTTTTAACACCAATAAAAGTCATTTTTTTGCACACATACTACGAGTTCAAAGTAAATCTTTATGCTCTTGTGTTCGCAAAGTCACAAATAGTAACAAATAAAGTAACAAATAGACTTTAAAGAAGTCACAAATGTAACATCACATTTCCCCATAGATTTCAATGGAGCTGAAATAGTTGGAAAAAAAACATAACACCCACACGATCACGGTTATTGAAAAGCGCAATATAAGAAGATAATATTGAATATTTCACAATCCAATGTTCTGCACATAGCAGAATATGTTCTATTTGTTCTTACAGATATATTTAAATATATACTGTATCTGATTCATTTTTTCACAAATATATATTTTTCTATCTATCTAGCTATCTATATATACATGCTATAGCGAATCATGTCCACCCGAGGGTTTAATAAATAGACCCCCTATAGTCTCTAATGCTATAAACACTAATCCTCTGGATCCACAATAGAACTAATTTTCTTACAGTACTTAATTTAACTAATTCACTTTAAGAAAAAGTTAAATCACAGTCAAGTGGTTAACTGGAGTATAGCTAAATAAGGGGTTAAACTGTGCATTTGGAGTAATGTCATTTCCCAAATTGGCAAGGTTTTTTATTGGTCACCTGCTTAAAACCAGTAAACACCTTGAAATCTTATTATAAAATATTTTGTTATGCCCTTTTTCATGTAATTTAGCTTTGACAAATGTGGATTTTCTAAGTTACAGAACTGTAATGTACACTAGTTTATGTCCTTCCATAATTGTCTTTGACCTATAACAATGTATACTTACATTATGACCTTGGCTAGACTTTTTGGCCCCTATTTATCAAGGTCTGGCGGACCCGATCCGACAGTGCGGATCAGGTCCGCCAGACCTCGCTGAATACAGCGAGCAATAAGCTCGCCGTATTCAGCATTGCACCAGCAGCTCACAAGAGCTGCTGGTGCAACGCCGCCCCCTGCAGACTCGTGGCCAATCGGCTGCCAGCAGGGGGTTTCAATCAACCCAATCGTACTCGATCGGGTTGATTTCCGGCGATGTCTGTCCGCCTGCTCAGAGCAGGCGGACAGGTTATGGAGCAGCGGTCTTTGTGACCGCTGCTTCATAACTGCTGTTTCTGGCGAGCCTGCAGGCTCGCCAGAAACACGGGGCATCAAGCTCCGTTCCGAGCTTGATACATATGCCCCATTGTCTGCAGACTCAATCCTGCATTAACTCCTCCAAATAAGATAAGTTGAGGGTGGAATTGAACTATTGAAAAACAGTTGAAGGAAACAAGATGTTAATTTGTTTTTACATTTTTTAGAATTGGCTCATATGTTATTATATAGCAAGACAAGAGACATATTGTGTACTTACAGGGTTTTTAGTGACTCTTTATTAACCAGTTTACCACATACCATGAAGGACAAATTTAGTAACAAATCCTCCAGTTATACATTTCTTCCATATCCACAGATGAAGGAAATATCTACATTTGAAAAGGAGAATCACCTGACCATCTCATCAAAACATGATGCTGAGAATACTGAGAAGACAATACACTTCTAGTATCTCAATCTCTGTCTAATCCTACATCTATAGTAAACTTTCATAAGGACATAATGGACGCACACCATACATAATTATAGGGTGCAAGGCAGTAGCGGACCTACTCAACAGAGGGCCCTGGTGCAAGTTTTTTTGGGGCCCCTTAAAGGAAACTCAACAAAAAGCAAAAATAATAAAAAACATTCTGCTCAATATAATGATTTTAAGGATAGATAGATGGACCTGCAACCTGCCCTAATAAAAGGCTTCCCTACATAAGGATTCACAATGATTTTACTACAGAACCTAAAAGCAACTGAAAATCAAAAGGAAAAACAAATTATACCAGCAATGGAAAACAGATGAATTCCACCAGACGTTTCAAGTAGTGTATCAGTGAACTGCTCTTGATTAGCAAATCCTTGTGAATGACAAATTGTTTGAGAATGTTTATTAGATTTTCTGCATTACAGTACTTAATAGCTCATTTATATGCTATGCTATGTTGTATACACCACAAATCGGTATTCAAAAAGAACTGTCTGTGTTGATATGAGATCAAGGAAAAGATTATGGGCCAGATTATCAGTGAAGTGCAAATGTTTGCGCACAAGTGATGTTTGTGCTCGTAGTGCTTACCGCTCGTATTACGAGTACACATACTTACATATATATATATATATATATATACATGCATTGGACCCCCTTGAAGTTAAGTAGATGAAAACATGTGTATATATATATATGTCGGGTTAGCTCCTGAGCAAAAACTTTTCACTATCAACTTATAATATGAGCACAATCCGACCCACGCAAAAAGCTAACTTTAGCAGAGTAAGTGCACAAGCGAAATCGATAAATAGAGCTCCACGCGTAATCTAGCCCTTAGTGGGTTATCCTATAGCAGCACAACAGCTTTCTCTTACAAGGTCTTTAAAAGGACATGAAACCCATTTTTCTTTCTTTCAGGATTCAGATAGAGCATACAGTTTTAAACAACTGATATGGTCAGCTAGCTACCAGAAGTACATTGATGCTTGTTCAATAAAGGATACCAAGAGAATTAAGCAAAATTGATAATAGAAGTAAATTAGATAGTTGTTTAAAATGTATGTTCAATCTGAATCATGAAAGAAAAAATGTGGGTTTCATGTCCCTTTAATTCAATTGACTTGAATTCAGGAAGTTCCCCTTTTGCAGCCAATGCTTATACTCAGCTCTGTTGTCCCAATAGGCATTTTAATGGTTGATGTCACAGTCAACATCCTGTGACCAGTGATATTTTAGTGGGGGCACCAGTCACCCAGATCACTACTATATTGTGTAATTAAACAATTGTTTACTTTATTTTTCCTTTAGGGATATGACAAGGCACACAATTCAATTACTGCTGAGAACTGAAGTGTATACTGGCTGCAAGGTGACATGAGGACACTTGATCTGTTTCATGAAGTCAGTTTTTAATTTAATAAACAGATATCATTGAGTACTTGTGTTGGAGTCTTGGTATTGTCATTATGTATAGTCTTCTCCAGAATAAAGCTATATTCACCTATTAAAATTGTTTTGTTGTCTTCTATTTATTATTTTAATAAAGCTTGTCACATGATGGTATAAAAAACATTTCTCTAAGTGTATCTAAACTTAGTAAAATACAAATTTTCGAATTGTTTTAAATTGCTAGAAAGTGTATTTGTTCTGTCTATTATATGCTTACTAGTAATAAAGCCCGTGTACACGGGCCATTTTTTGCAGTACAGCGGTCCCACCCCTTGCTCTCTCCCCCCTCTCTTTTGCTTTCTCTCCCCCCTCTCTTTTGCTTTCTCTCCCCCTCTCCTTTGCTCTCTCTCTCCCCTCTTTTTTACTCTTTCTCTCCCCTCTTTTGCTCTCTCTCTCCCCTCTTTGGCTCTCTCCCTCCTTTCTTTTGCTCTCTCTCCCCCCTCTTTTGTTCTCTCCCCCCTCTTTGGCTCTCTCCCCCCCCTCTTTGGCTCCCCCCCCCTCTTTGGCTCTCTCCCCCCCTCTTTGGCGCTCCCTCCCCCCTCTTTGGCTCTCTCCCCTCTTTTGCTCTCTCTCCCCCCACCTTTGGCTCTCCCCCCCCTTTGGCTCTCCCCCCCCCCCTTTGGCTCTCTCCCCCCCTTTGGCTCTCTCCCCCCCCTTTGGCTCCCCCCCTTTGGCTCTCCCCCCCTCTTTGGCTCTCTCTCCCCCCTCTTTGGCTCTCTCCCCTCTTTTGCTCTCTCTCCTCTTTGGATCTCTTTCCTATTTGTCTCTCTCTCTCCCCCCTCTTTAGCTCCCCCCCCTTTGGCTCTCCCTCCCCTTTGGCTCTCTCCCCCCCCCCCCTTTGGCTCTCCTCCCCCCTCTTTTGCTCTCTCTCCCCCCTCTTTGGCTCTCTCCCCCCTCTTTGGCTCTCCCCCCCTCTTTGGCTCTCCCCCCCTCTTTTGCTCTCTCTCTCCTCTTTGGCTCTCTCCCCCCTCTTTTGTTCTCTCCCCCCTCTTTGGCTCTCCCCCCCCTCTTTGGCTCTCTCCCCCCCTCTTTGGCTCTCTCTCCCCTCTTTTGCTCTCTCTCCTCTTTGGCTCTCTCTCTCCCCCCTCTTTGGCTCTCTCCCCCCTCTTTGGCTCTCTCTCCCCCCTCTTTGGCTCTCTCTTCCCCCTCTTTGGCTCTCTCCCCTCTTTGGCTCTCTCTCCTCTTTGTCTCTCTCTCCTCTCTGGCTCTCTTTCCTCTTTGGCTCTCTCTCTCCCCCCTCTTTGGCTCTCTCACCCCCTCTTTGGCTCTCCCCCCCTCTTTGGCTCTCTCTCCCCCCTCTTTGGCTCTCTCCCCCCCCCCCTTTGACTCTCTCCCCCCCCCTCTTTGGCTCTCTCCCCCCCCCTCTTTGGCTCTCTCTCCCCCCTCTTTGGCTCTCCCCCCTCTTTTGCTCTCTCTCCGCTTTGGCTCTCTCTCCTCTTTGCCTCTCTTTCCTCTTTGGCTCTCTCTCCTCTTTGGCTCTCTTTCCTCTTTGTTTCTCTCCCCCCCCCCCCCCCCTCTTTGGCTCTCTCCCCCCCTCTTTGGCCCTTCTCCCCCTCTCTCCTGCTCCCTCTCTGGCTCTATCTTCATTGAAAGCCTTTGCCTCTCTGGCCACGCCCCCATCCCGACACCTCGCCCGGCCACGCCCCATCGCGGTGACACCCACCTGGCCATGCCCCTCGCGACGCCCGGCCACACCCTCGCGACGTCCAGCCATGCCCCTCACATCGCCCGCCCACGCCCCTCGCGACGCCCGGCCACGCCCCCATCACAACGCTCCAGTCGGCCACGCTCCCATCGCAACGCTCCAGTCGGCTACGCTCCCTGACACTCTGCTTCAGCCTTGCTCTGTGCTGAGTGCTGAGTGTCAGGATCCAAACGGTCAGGTATGTTTGTCACGTGCAGTCTCTACTGCGCATGACTGCATCTGACAAACATACTTCGCCATTTATTGTATAGGATTGTGTTGATGACATCTGGTGGTTTCATGTTGCAATTACAGCTTGGTTCCTCTCAAGAATGAAACAGGAAGTGTTAATAAAGTTTGTTAATAAAAAGTTTTATTTTCAGTTTCTCAGCAGCCATCTTAGCTTCAAGAAGCATGGAAATCAGCTCTTCATATTTGCCTCTAAATATACATATGCCTATAAGTTATTTATTGTTTGCTAAGAGTTCATTGTGCATTTGAATTGCATTGCTATTTGCTGTAAGGTTTAAATGTAAGCTCTTTGTGTTAGAAACATGTATTATTGTATGTATTATAAGCACCACGTGTAACTACATATTGTAATTTCAACTTTTCTTATTGTATTGCAGTTTTTCAAAATAACTATTCAGAAGTAAAATCAGTTTGGAATAAACACAAAGCTATTTCTGTCTGGTTTGTTAACTAGCTGTCTAGCTATCAGTTAGTGAGGACAGTATAGTAAAAAGGCATGCTATATCAGGGGAAGATACAGAGCTGCATTGTAAAGTAAAAAGGCATGCTATATCAAGGGAAGATACAGAGCTGCATTGTAAAGTAAAAAGGCATGCTATATCAAGGGAAGATATAGGAGCTGCATTGTAAAGTGAGAAGCAATAACAAGCAAGATACAAAGGCTGCATTTTAAAGTAAAAAGCAGTAAATAACAAGCAACCATACAAGACCTGTAATTTAAAGTGAAAGGCAGTAAAAATAATTTGCACAAGAACTGCATTTAAAATATTGCACAACTTTAACCTGATCACTATGAACCAAGATAGGAGTGTTGATATGACGCAGCAAACTTTAGAGACCAGATCCTATGCCTCTGGCTCTAAATATTCCATGTGCTCCAGCAGATCATCAGCCAGTTCTGCAGGACTCAGAGCCCGTGCAAAAGCGCAAGCAGCCCAGGCACAAATTTCTTATGCTGAAAAAGAAGCAGACATGATAAAGCAGAAAGCAGCACTAGAATCAGAGGCAGCTAAGCAGATATGGAAGCAGAGGCAGCTAGGCGCAAAGCAGATATGGAAGCAGAGACAGCAAGGTGTGAAGCTGAAACAGCGCAACGCAAGGCAGAGTTAGAAGCTAATATGCATGTGCTAAAGATTCAAAGGGCAGCAGTTGCAGCATCTGCAGAAGCAGCAGTCTATGAAGCAGCAGCTGAACTTGAAGAGGAACCACTTCAAGATTTTGCAGAAATAACTACCCATGATTCAGTACAAAGGACTCGTGAGTATGTACAAAACCATGCTATGAACCAAGACAAAACAGAGCATGCTCCTATCCAACCTATGTCAAGCATAATACCACAGTTTCCTGACTCAACATATTTACAGTCCACTCCAAGTATTCCTGACTTGCACCCTCCTTCCCAGACTGACACTGGAAATGTCTCAACACCAAGGGTGCGCTTTCAAGAAAGCAGAGACTACGCTGATCCACAACATCCATCACATTATATGGACTCTCACATATCCCCTCTCAGAAATAGCACATTAGGATCTTCAGAGACTACTGACCTAGCAAAGCACCTGATTTGTCGAGAGTTAGTGAGTACAGGGCTACTAACATTTGAT
This sequence comes from Bombina bombina, assembly GCF_027579735.1. Classification (NCBI taxonomy): domain Eukaryota; kingdom Metazoa; phylum Chordata; class Amphibia; order Anura; family Bombinatoridae; genus Bombina; species Bombina bombina. The sequence goes on from NC_069508.1 coordinate 61,272,268, forward strand.
GATCGACCAGAGAACTACTGGGCATGGAAGACATCATTCCAAGGTGTCATCAGAGATCTTAATCTTACAGCCAGAGAAGAGCTAGATCTTTTGACTAAGTGGCTTGGACCAGAGTCATCTCAACAGGCTAAGAGAATCAGGTCAGTGCATGTTCATAACCCAATTGATGGAGTTAAAATGGTATGGCAGAAACTAGAAGAATGTTATGGCAGCCCTGAAGCTATTGAGAATGCACTGTTAAAGAAGCTAGAAAACTTCCCCAAAATCTCAAACAAAGATAACATAAAGTTAAGAGAACTTGGGGACATGTTGTTGGAGGTGAATGCAGCTAAGACAGGAGGCTTTTTGCCAGGACTGGCATACCTAGACACAGCTCGTGGCATCAAGCCTGCAAGAAAAGTGGATTTTTCAAGGTTCCAAGTACAAAGAAGACCATCATGTCTCCTTTCCACCATTCAGTTTCTTCACCAGATTTATTGTCAACCAAGCAAAGACCAGAAATGATCCAAGCTTCATATTCTCAACATGCAGCTACCAAGTTCCAGTAAATACAGAGAAGTCAGGAACAAGGTAGACCAACAGACCAACGGTGTCAGTAAGAAAGAGAGAAGTGTAAGCTACTAATGCAGCTCCACAGGTGAAAAGCCCTTCGTGGAAATCCATGGAACCAGACAGTCCATGTCCAATTCATAATAAACCACACCCACTGTCAAAGTGTCGTGGGTTCAGAAGTAAGCACATTTATGAATGTAAAGCTATCCTGAAAGAGAATTCTATCTGCTTTAGATGTTGTGCATCCACCAGACACATTGCCAAAGACTGCAAAAATAACATAAGATGCAGAGAATGCAACAGGGACCAGCATACTTCAGCTTTGCATCCAGGTCCAGCTCCCTGGGCAGTAGAGACTCCTTTACCAAAGGGAGAGCAAGGCGGGGAGCAAGAGGAAGCTACTCCACCCACTATTGTATCCAAGTTTACTGAGGTATGCGGGAAAGGGACAAGGCCCAGATCATGTTCCAAGATTTGTTTAGTGACTGTATATCCCTCTAATAAACCTGACTGTTCTGTAAAAATGTATGCAGTGTTAGATGATCAAAGTAACCGTTCTTTAGCCAAATCAGAGTTTTTTGATGTGTTTAACATTAGTGGTGAAACATTTTCCTACACTCTAAGAACATGCTCAGGGACTACAGAGAAAACAGGGCGTAGGGTGTCCAACTTCACTGTTCAGTCTATTGATGGGAAAACACACATAAAACTCCCCACACTCATTGAATGTGACATGATACCTGATGACAGGTCAGAAATTCCAACACCTGAGATTACACAGCATTTCCCTCATCTGAAATCCTTAACAGACAAGATCCCAGCACTTGACCCTAACGCACAAATACTTCTCTTGTTAGAAAGAGACATTCTGAAGGTGCACAAAGTACGTGAGCAGATTAATGGGCCTCATAATAGTCCTTATGCACAACATTTAGATTTAGGTTGGGTCATAGTTGGGGAAGTATGCTTAGGAGGAGCTCATAGACCAGCAGATGTGAACTCTTTCAAGACAAATGTGCTGCCTAGTGGACGCACTTCTCTGTTCAGCCCATGCACTAGCTATATACAGGTAAAAGAGACTTTTAATGCTTGTAAACAACAGTCATACACCCCCTCATTGTGTTATTTAGGAACTGCAACTCACAATGTGGGCAGTTTAGATGATAATGTGTTTGTTACTACTCCAAACGATGACAAACCTGCTATGTCTATTCAAGATGGTATGTTCCTTGATGTAGTTGAAAAAGAGATGTTTATTGATGAAGCAAATTACTGGGTAGCACCCCTACCATTTCGCTCACCTCGTCTTAGACTACCAAACAACATAGAGCAAGCCCAGAAAAGACTCCTTACTCTACAGCGTTCCTTTGTGAAAAAAACTGAAATTAAGGAACATTTTGTTAACTTTATGCAAAAGATCTTTGACCATGACCAAGCAGAACCTGCCCCACCATTGGAAGCAGGTGAAGAGTGTTGGTACCTACCAATCTTTGGTGTCTATCACCCTCAGAAGCCTGGACAGATCAGAGTAGTTTTTGACTCAAGTGCTCAGTTTGAAGGCATCTCACTGAATGACACACTCCTCAGTGGGCCTGATTTAAATAATACACTACTAGGTGTCCATTTACATTTCCGCAAAGAGCAAGTTGCAATTACCACTGATGTACAACAAATGTTTTACTGTTTCATGGTTAGAGAAGATCACCATAACTATTTGAGATTTCTTTGGTTTCGTGACAATGACCTTAACAAAGAAATTACAGAGTTCAGGATGAAGGTACATGTTTTTGGGAACAGCCCTTCCCCAGCCATAGCCATTTATGGTCTAAGACAAATAGCAAAGCAAGGAAAGAGTGAGTATGGCGAAGATGTAGAACAGTTTATCTTGAGGAATTTCTATGTAGATGATGGACTTGCATCTGTGCCTACTGAAGCTGAAGCAGTCAGTCTCCTGCAGAGAGCTAAGGACATGCTCGCAGGGTCAAATCTCAAGCTACACAAAGTGGCATCCAACAAAAGTCCAGTAATGGAAGCATTTCCTGCAGATGACAGAGCTAAAGATCTAAAGGACCTTGTTTTAGGTGTCGATCCTCTACCCCTCCAAAGGAGCTTAGGAGTAAGTTGGAACTTACAGACCGACAGTTTCACCTTTCAAGTGTCTAAAGAGGTAAAACCTTTCACACGGAGAGGTATCCTGGCTACAGTAAACAGTCTTTATGACCCACTTGGGTTTGCATCTCCAATCACTATGCAAGGTAAATCTTTAGTAAGAGAACTCTCAACAGACCAATGTGACTGGGATTTCCCACTATTACCAGATAGAGAAGCTCAATGGAGAGCATGGACAGAAGACCTGATCCTTTTTTCTGATGCTTCTACTGTAGCGATAGTAGCTGTGGCATATCTCAGAGTCATTGACAGTAGTGGTCAATGTCATGTAGGCTTTATTATGGGCAAATCTAAGCTAGCTCCAAGACCAGCCCATACAGTGCCACGTCTAGAATTATGTGCAGCTGTTTTGTCAGTTGAGCTAGCTGAACTTATTACTGAAGAAATGGACATTGAACTTTATGCAGTTAAATATTACACTGACGGCAAAATTGTGTTAGGTTATATTCACAATACTTGTAGGAGATTTCATGTATATGTCTCAAACAGAATAATTCGTATTAGAAAATCTACTAATCCAGATCAGTGGCATTATATTAATACCAGTCAGAATCCAGCAGATCATGGTACTAGACCAATTCAAGCAGCTCACCTAAAACATACCAACTGGTTCTCAGGCCCAGATTTCTTACATCAGGCAGATTCAGGTGATCAATCTGAAGCTGAAGTATTTGACCTCATCGAACCAGATTCTGACAGTGAGATCCGACCTGAAGTGACAGCTTTAAAAACTGGAGTGTATGAACGCCAGTTAGACTCACATAGATTTCTCAGATTCTCAAAGTGGAAGTCCCTTGTGAGAGGTATAGCAACACTTATTCACATTGCTAAGTCATTTTCCAGCAGCACTCAAAAGGAGTCGTGTACAGGCTGGCATTGCTGCAAAGGGTTATGCCATTCCTTAGATTTCTTGCAAGCTGAAACAGTGATTATCAAATGTATCCAACAAGAGGTGTTTTCGGTAGAGAAAAGGTCTTTATTAAAAGAAAAGAAAATCCCTGATCAAAGCCCAATCAAATGTTTGATTCCTATAATTGACAAAGACAGATTGATTAGAGTAGGAGGGCGTTTGCTTAATGCAGACATGACTGAAAATGAGAAACATCCTCTTATAATTCCTGCCAACCATCACATAGCTACACTCTAAGTTAAACATTATCATGAAAAGGTAGCACATCAAGGTCGTCATTTCACTGAAGGTGCTCTACATTCAGCAGGCTTGTGGATCATTAGAGCTAAAAAACTCATTTCCAGTGTTGTTCACAAGTGTGTCACCTGTAAGAAGCTGAGAGGAAGGCTGCAGGAACAGAAAATGTCAGATCTCCCAACAGACAGACTTACTGTAGCTCCTCCATCCATTCTCACATGTAGGGCTTCATTAATGCTCTGAGAAGATTTCTCTCCCTTCGTGGACCAGTTAAGCAATTCCGATCTGACAAAGGGACAAACTTTGTAGGAGCCTGTAAGGAACTACAAATTAACTCAGATGATCCTGAGATCCAAAACTATCTACTGGATCAGGGATGCACCTGGACTTTCAATGCCCCCCACTCATCTCATATGGGAGGAGTGTGGGAGAGAATGATTGGTGTGGCTAGACATAATTCTACACTCAATGTTGATGCAAAGCAAAAACACTCGACTGTCCCATGAAGTGCTTACTACATTGATGGCTGAAGTTACAGCTATAATGAACGCTAGACCATTGGTTTCTATTTCAACAGACCCTGAGAGACCTGAAATTCTTACACCAGCAATGCTCTTGACTCAAAAGGCTTGTGCAACATCAGCTCCACCTGGTGAGTTTACCTTGAAGGAACTTTACAAGTGCCAGTGGAAGCAAGTTCAGAATCTTGCTGAAACCTTTTGGAAACATTGGAGGCAAGAGTACCTGTCATCACTCCAAACAAGAAGAAAATGGAATGAGGAGAAACTAAATGCTCAAGAAGGAGATCTTGTATTGTTAAAAGACTCTCAAGTAAAGCGCAATGAATGGCCAATGGGTCTTATTGTAAAAACCATTCCTAGTGGTGATGGTAAAATTCGCAAAGTAGAGGTCAAAATCATTAAACGAGGGACTGCTAAAGTATACCTTAGACCTGTGTCAGATTTGATTGTTCTTTTTCAAAGTAGTAGAGTTATCTGGTTGAATTTAACAATAATTTATAGATCATGTAATAGTGGTATATGTTTATACCAGGCGGGGAATGTTCTGTCTATTATATGCTTATTATGTTGATGACATCTGGTGGTTTCATGTTGCAATTACAGCTTGGTTCCTCTCAAGAATGAAACAGGAAGTGTTAATAAAGTTTGTTAATAAAAAGTTTTACTTTCAGTTTCTCAGCAGCCATCTTAGCTTCAAGAAGCATGGAAATCAGCTCTTCATATTTGCCTCTAAATATACATATGCCTGTAAGTTATTTATTGTTTGCTAAGAGTTCATTGTGAATTTGAATTGCATTGCTATTTGCTGTAAGGTTTAAATGTAAGCTCTCTGTGTTAGAAACATGTATTATTGTATGTATTATAAGCACCACGTGTAACTACATATTGTAATTTCAACTTTTCTTATTGTATTTCAGTTTTACAAAATAAATATTCAGAAGTAAAATCAGTTTGGAATAAACACAAAGCTATTTCTGTCTGGTTTGTTAATTAGCTGTCTAGCTATCAGTTAGTGAGGACAGTATAGTATTTGTTTACAAAAGTGGAACACAGGTATCTCAGTAAGTGAAATAATTAGTAAGTGAATTAATTGATAAGTGAAAACTTTACTAAGAGTGATCAATAACTAAAAGGTGATTATTAAAATTAAATTATATGTTTCTAAATGCCTCTTACATAAGTGCATGCTATTTTAATTGACATTTTTTATATATATTTAATTATATGATTGTCAAAGATAGGTTAAAGGATTTTCAAAAAAATAAAAATAAAACTTTTTTTTTCTGCTGAATAGGAATGTTATTTTCTTAAAGGTACAGAGTTTCTAGTAAGATTTTTATCTAGCGCCTGTTTAACCAATACATAGGGCAAGATTTACATATGCGGCGGTGCCGGTTTTTACGCGGTTTTGGTATCACATATACAGTGCCGCATATAAATGTGGCGCGTATATTTCACCTGTCACCCGCAATTTTTACTTCCATAAGCTAACATAGAACTGCGTCACAAATCGGTACCACATATTCAGAGCATAGACTTACCCGACGAAAATGGAGAAATTTTACTCCATTTTCAATTCGCCACACATAGGCAGGCGCAGCAAGACTTGTGCTGAATATGTGAGCACCGTAAACCCCTGAAAATAGTACCACAATAACTAATAAACTATATTAACCCCTAATCCGCCAACCCCCACATCGCAAAACATCTAATTAAACTATTAACCCCTAATCCGCCAACCCCCCCACAACGCTATATACCTAATAAACTGAAAAAAGAGAGAACACAGAGGTGCCAAACATGGCTTAGTACAGCCAAAAACCAAAATCTGCAATCCACAAAAATAACAATTGGATACTCACAAAGGGGACGCACCCTTTGGTGCTATTGGGACAGACTGGAGCCTCTCAGTGGTCCAGCTCACTGGTGCACATCGGGAGTCAATCGGAGCCCTTGGTGATAGTTGTTAACAGATTCCTAAGTGGACACAAAATGTGCATACCATAGCCCAGTAACGTTCAGACAGAACAATGGTGAAATGAGCAATCTTACTTACAAGATCAAGAGCACCTGCAGGTGCATTCACCATACTGGAACCAAACAGTCGCCCAGTAGACTGATACCTCCAGGTGAAAACAGGATGAGGGGTAGTTATCAAGCCGTCTACTTTACCTGCCTTCGCCGGTCCAATACGCCCGCCTAAGATCGCCTCACATCGCCGCCGCAGACCTGAATACGTTCGCCTAAGTTATCAAAAAAGCTGTCAAAAAGCTGTGCACCAAGTACGGGGCGATGAGCAGCGGACTGTGATAGTTATCACTCATCCGATCTCGCTGCTCTTCGGCTTTTTGACAGCTTTATTGATACCCCTGTCACTAAGCACCCACACTAACTACACTGTTCTACCCCCTATACCGGTGCCCCCGGAGCCCCCTGCAACTAAATTAAGTTATTAACCCCTAAACCGCCGCTCCTAGACCCCGCCACAACTCTTATAAATGTATTAACCTCTAAACCGCCGCTCCCGGACACTGCCGCCACCTACATTATACCTATTAACCCCCTATCCTTCCCCCCTATACCGCCGCCACCTATAATAAATTTATTAACCCCTATCCTGCGGATCCCGGACCTCACTGCAACTAAATAAATAGTTTAACCCCTAAACCGCCGCTCCCGGACCCCGCCGCAACCTATCTTAAACTTATTAACCCCTAATCTGCCCCCCCTACACCGTCGCCACCTATAATAAATTTATTAACCCCTATCCTGCGGATCCTGGACCTCGCCGCAACTAAATAAATAGTTTAACCCCTAAACCGCCGCTCCCGGACCCCGCCGCAACCTATCTTAAACTTATTAACCCCTAATCTGCCCCCCCTACACCGTCGCCACCTATAATAAAATTATTAACCCCTATCCTGCCCCCCCTACACCGCCGCAACTATAATAAAATTATTAACCCCTAAACCTAAGTCTAACACTAACCCTAACACCCCCCTAACTTAAATATTAATTAAATACATCTAAATAAATTTAACTCTTATTAACTAAATTAATCCTATTTAAAACTAAATACTTACCTTTAAAATAAACCCTAATATAGCTACAATATAAATAATAATTATATTGTAGCTATGTTAGGATTTATTTTTATTTTACAGGCAACTTTCAATTTATTTTAACTAGGTACAATAGCTATTAAATAGTTATTAACTATTTAATAGCTACCTAGCTAAAATAAAGAGAAATTTACCTGTAAAATAAGAACTAACCTAAGTTACAATTACACCTAACACTACACTATACTTTAATAAATTATTCCTATTTAAAACTAAATACTTACCTGTAATATAAACCCTAAGATAGCTACAATGTAATTAATAATTACATTGTAGCTATTTTAGGATTTATATTTATTTTACAGGTAACTTTGAAATTATTTTAGCTAGTTAGAATAGTTATTAAATAGTTATTAACTATTTAATAACTACCTAGCTAAAAGAAATACAAAATTACCTGTAAAATAAATCCTAACCTAAGTTACAATTAAACCTAACACTACACTATCATTAAATTAATTAAATTAATTAGCTACAAATAATTACAATTAAATAAACTAACTAAAGTACAAAAATAAAAAAGCTAAGTTACAAAAAATAAAAAAATAAGTTACAAACATTTAAAAAATATTACAACAATTTTAAGCTACTTACACCTAATCTAAGCCCCCTAATAAAATAACAAAGCCCCCCAAAATAAAAAAAATTCCCTACCCTATTCTACATTAAAAAGTAAACAGCTCTTTTGCCTTACCAGCCCTTAAAAGGGCCTTTTGCGGGGCATTCCCCAAAGAAAACAGCTCTTTTGCCTGTAAAAGAAAAATACAACACCCCCCCAACATTAAAACCCATCACCCACATACCCCTAATCTAACCCAAACCCTCCTTAAATAAACCTAACACTACCCCCCTGAAGATCATCCTACCTTGAGCCGTGTTCAGCCAGCCGACCACCGATGGAACCGAAGAGGAGATCCGGAGAGGCAGAAGTCATCATCCAGGCGGCGCTGAAGAAGTCTTCCATCCAATAGAAGTCATCATCCAGGCGGCGTCTTCAATCTTCATCCATCCGGAGCGGAGCGGAGCCATCTTCAGGGGAGCCTACGCGGATCCATCCTCTTCTTCCCGACGACTAACGGCGAATGACGGTACCTTTAAGTGACGTCATCCAAGATGGCGTCACTCGAATTCCGATTGGCTGATAGGATTCTATCAGCCAATCGGAATTAAGGTAGACAAATCTGATTGGCTGACTGAATCAGCCAATCAGATTCAAGTTCAATCCGAAGTATTTAGTTTTAAATAGGATTAATTTATTAAAGTATGCATGACAGGTGTGAACACTTGATGGTCATCAAGGTTAAAGCAATCCGATTGGTTGCAGAGTAGGTACTGATTTGTTATAAAGCAAGTGTATTCTGACTGTGTTTTATATATATTTTTAGCCTGATGAAACAGCTTGTTACAGCTGAGAAACGCGTCGCATTTTAAATAAAGATTTTTAAGTTATACACTTGCTTTTTTAAATGGAGGTTTTTTCACCACTTGAATGCTGTTAATTCACATGCTGGCATCTAAGAGATATCCTGTTTTCACCTGGAGGTATCAGTCTACTGGGCGACTGTTTGGTTCCAGTATGCTGTGAATGCACCTGCAGGTGCTGTTGATCTTGTAAGTAAGATTGCTCATTTCACCATTGTTCTGTCTAAACGTTACTGGGCTATGGTATGCACATTTTGTGTCCACTTAGGAATCTGTTAACAACTATCACCAAGGGCTCCGATCGACTCCCGATGTGCACCAGTGAGCTGGACCACTGAGAGGCTTCAGTCTGTCCCAATAGCACCAAAGGGTGCGTCCCCTTTGTGAGTATCCAATTGTTATTTTTGTGGATTGCAGATTTTGGTTTTTGGCTGTACTAGGCCATGTTTGGCGCCTCTGTGTTCTCTCTTTTTTCAGTTATCCATCTACCAGGAAGACCATCCTACGACTGAGAGCTGCCTACTGTGTTTGGACTTATTACATTTTGGGACTTTATTATAACCATCTATCTTGGACTGTTTTTGGTACACTTTTATGTTCCTCTTCATTTGTATTATTATAGTCCTACATTTGTGTTGTATGATTATTTGATATTTTTTGTGTATATGTTATAGGAGGCGCCCCCTAAGGGTGTGATTACACACTGGAGTATATTACACCCTCACTTTTTCTATTATACCTAATAAACGCCTAGATTTAGAGTTTTGCGTTAGCCGTCCAAACCAGCATTAAGGGGTCCTAACGCTGGTTTTGGCCGCCCGCTGGTATTTAGAGTCAGTCATGAAAGGGTCTAACACTCACTTTCCAGCCGCGACTTTTCCATACCGCAGATCCCCTTACGCCAATTGCGTATCCTATCTTTTCAATGGGATCTTTCTAACGCCGGTATTTAGAGTCTTGGCTGAAGTGAGCGTTAGAACTCTAACGACCAAACTCCAGCCGCAGCAAAAAGTCAGGAGTTAAGAGCTTTATGGGCTAACGCCGGTTCATAAAGCTCTTAACTACTGTGCTCTAAAATACACTAACACCCATAAACTACCTATGTACCCCTAAACCGAGGCCCCCCCCACATCGCCGCAACTATAATTAAATTTTTTAACCCCTAATCTGCCAACCGCACACCGCTGCAACCTACATTATCCCTATGTACCCCTAATCTGCTGCCCCTAACATCGCCGACACCTACATAATATTTATTAACCCCTAATCTGCCCCCCCAACGTCGCCGCTACCTACCTACACTTATTAACCCCTAATCTGCTGACCGGACCTCTCCGCTACTCTAATAAATGTATTAACCCCTAAACCGCCTCACTCCCGCCTCAAAAACCCTATAATAAATATTAACCCCTAATCTGCCCTCCCTAACATCGCCGCCACCTAACTTCAAGTATTAACCCCTAATCTGCCGACCGGACCTCACCGCTACTCTAATAAATGTATTAACCCCTAAAGCTAAGTCTAACCCTAACCCTAAAACCCCCCTAAGTTAAATATAATTTAAATCTAACGAAATAAAATTAATCTTATTAAATAAATTAATCCTATTTAAAGCTAAATACTTACCTGTAAAATAAACACTAATATAGCTACAATATAACGAATAATTATATTGTAGCTATTTTAGGATTTATATTTATTTTACAGGCAACTTTGTATTTATTTTAACCAGGTACAATAGCTATTAACTAGTTATTAACTATTTAATAGCTACCTAGTTAAAATAATTACAAAATTACCTGTAAAATAAATCCTAACCTAAGTTACAATTAAACCTAACACTACACTATCAATAAATAAATTAAATAAACTACCTACAATTATCTACAATTAAATCAACTAAACTAAATTACAAAAAAAACCCACTAAATTACAAAAAATAAAAAAGATTACAAGAATTTTAAACTAATTACACCTACTCTAAGCCCCCTAAAAAAATAACAAAGCCCCCCAAAATAAAAAAAGCCCTACCCTATTCTAAAATAAAAAGTAAACAGCTCTTTTGCCTTACCAGCCCTTAAAAGGGCCTTTTGCGGGGCATGCCCCAAAGTAAACAGCTCTTTTGCCTGTAAAAAAAAACATACAATACCCCCCCCAACAGTACAACCCACCACCCACATACCCCTAATCTAACCCAAACCCCCCTTAAATAAACCTAACACTAAGCCCCTGAAGATCTCCCTACGTTATCTTCACCACACCGGGTATCACCGATCCGTCCAGAAGAGAGTCCGAAGTCTTCATCCTATCCGGCAAGAAGAGGTCCAGAAGAGGGTCCAAAGTCTTCATCCTATCCGGCAAGAAGAGGACATCCAGACCGGTAGACATCTTCATCCAGGCGGCGTCTTCTATCTTCATCCATCCGGCGCGGAGCGGGACCATCTTGAAGCAGCCGACGCGGATCCATCCTCTTCTTCCGGCAAATCCCGACGAATGAAGGTTCCTTTAAGAGACGTCATCCAAGATGGCGTCCCTCGAATTCCGATTGGCTGATAGGATTCTATCAGCCAATCGGAATTAAGGTAGGAAAAATCTGATTGGCTGATTGAATCAGCCAATCAGATTCAAGTTCAATCCGATTGGCTGATCCAATCAGCCAATCAGATTGAGCTTGCATTCTATTGGCTGTTCCGATCAGCCAATAGAATGCGAGCTCAATCTGATTGGCTGATTGGATCAGCCAATCAGATTGAACTTGAATCTGATTGGCTGATTCAATCAGCCAATCAGATTTTTCCTACCTTAATTCCGATTGGCTGATAGAATCCTATCAGCCAATCGGAATTCGAGGGACGCCATCTTGGATGACGTCCCTTAAAGGAACCTTCATTCGTCGGGAGTCGCCGGAAGAAGAGGATGGATCCTCGTCGGCTGGATGAAGATAGAAGACGCCGCCTGGATGAAGATGTCTACCGGTCCGGATGTCCTCTTCTTGCCGGATAGGATGAAGACTTTGGACCCTCTTCTGGACCTCTTCTTGCCGGATAGGATGAAGACTTCGGACCCTCTTCTGGACGGATCGGTGATACCCGGCAGGGTGAAGATAAGGTAGGGAGATCTTCAGGGGCTTAGTGTTAGGTTTATTTAAGGGGGGTTTGGGTTAGATTAGGGGTATGTGGGTGGTGGGTTGTAATGTTGGGGGGGGGGTATTGTATGGTTTTTTTTACAGGCAAAAGAGCTGTTTACTTTGGGGCATGCCCCGCAAAAGGCCCTTTTAAGGGCTGGTAAGGCAAAAGGGCTGTTTTTTATTACTTTTTATTTTAGAATAGGGTAGGTCTTTTTTTATTTTGTCGGGCTTAGAGTAGGTGTAATTAGTTTAAAATTCTTGTAATCTTTTTTATTTTTTGTAATTTAGTGTTTTTTTTTTTTTTTGTAATTTAGTTTAGTTGATTTAATTGTAGATAATTGTAGGTAGTTTATTTAATTTATTTATTGATAGTGTAGTGTTAGGTTTAATTGTAACTTAGGTTAGGATTTATTTTACAGGTAATTTTGTAATTATTTTAACTAGGTAGCTATTAAATAGTTAATAACTATTTAATAGCTATTGTACCTGGTTAAAATAAATACAAAGTTGCCTGTAAAATAAATATAAATCCTAAAATAGCTACAATATAATTATTCGTTATATTGTAGCTATATTAGGGTTTATTTTACAGGTAAGTATTTAGCTTTAAATAGGATTAATTTATTTAATAAGATTAATTTTATTTCGTTAGATTTAAATTATATTTAATTTAGGGGGGTGTTAGGGTTAGGGTTAGACTTAGCTTTAGGGGTTAATACATTTATTAGAGTATCGGTGAGGTCCAGTCGGCAGATTAGGGGTTAATACTTGAAGTTAGGTGGCGGCGATGTTAGGGAGGGCAGATTAGGGGTTAATAAAATTTATTATAGGGTTTTTGAGGCGGGAGTGAGGCGGTTTAGGGGTTAATACATTTATTAGAGTAGCGGCGAGGTCCGGTCGGCAGATTAAGGGTTAATAAGTGTAGGTAGGTAGCGGTGACGTTGGGGGGGGCAGATTAGGGGTTAATAAATATAATATAGGGGTCGGCGATGTTAGGGGCAGCAGATTAGGGGTACATAGCTATAATGTAGGTTGCAGCGGTGTACGGAGCGGCAGATTAGGGGTTAATAATAAAATGCAGGGGTCAGCAATAGCGGGGGCGGCAGATTAGAGGTTAATAAGTGTAAGGTTAGGGGTGTTTAGACTCGGGGTTCATGTTAGGGTGTTAGGTGCAGACTTAGGAAGTGTTTCCCCATAGGAAACAATGGGGCTGCGTTAGGAGCTGAATACTGCTTTTTTGCAGGTGTTAGGTTTTTTTCAAGCTCAAACTGCCCCATTGTTTCCTATGGGGGAATCGTGCACGAGCACGTTTTTGAAGCTGGCCGCGTCCGTAAGCACCGCTGGTATTGAGAGTTGAAGTGGCGGTAAATATGCCTGTACGCTCCCTTTTTGGAGCCTAACGCAGCCCTTCAGAGAACTCTCAATACCAGCAGTATTTAAAAGGTGCGGGGGGAAAAAAACAAGCGTAGCTAATGCACGCCTTTGGCCGCAAAACTCTAAATCTAGCCGAAAGTGATTAACCCCCTAAACCGCCATCACCCCACAACGCAATATACCTTAATAAACTATTAACCCCAATCCGCCATTCACCCATATTGCAAAGTGCCTATTAAAACTATTAACCCCTAAACCGCCATCCCCCACCAACGCAATAAACATAATTAACCTTTTAATCCCTAATCCGCCATTAACCCACATCGCAACAAACCTAGTAAATCTATTAACCCCTAATCCGCCAAACCCCCACCACGAAAATAACTAATTAAATTACTAAGCCCCCTAACCTAACACCCCCTAACCTAACACCCCCTAAATTAACCCCAATTACCTAAATTAAAAAATACTATGTTACAAACAATTAAAATAAAAAAGCTAACATTACTTAAAGGGACACTGAACCCAATTTTTTTTCTTTCGTGATTCAGATAGAGCATAAAATGTTAAGCAACTTTCTAATTTACTCCTATTATCACATTTTCTTCATTCTCTTGGTATCTTTATTTGAAATGCAAGAATGTAAATTTAGATGCCGGACCATTTTTGGTGAACAACCTGGGTTGTTCTTGCTGATTGGTGGATAAATTCCTCCACCAATAAAAAAGTGCTGGCCAGAGTTCTGAACAACAAAAAAAGCTTCTTTTTCAAATAAAGATAGCAAGAGAACGAAGAAAATTTGATAATAGGAGTAAATTAGAAAGTTGCTTAAAATTGCATGCTCTATCTGAATCACAAAAGAAAAAAAATTGGGTTCAGTGTCCCTTTAAAAATAAAAAAAACTAAGATTAAATTAATCTATGATTACAAAAAATAAAAAAATCTAACATTACATAAAATTGCCCTAAATTAAACAGCTCTTTTACCTTAAAAAATACTAAATCCCCCCTCTAACAGTAAATACCCCTACCCACCAAACACCCCAATTTGTATGGGCATTGCCCTTAAAAGCGCATTTAGCTCTTTTTCAAAGGCCCATTAACCGCTTGAGTGCTAATGACGGCTCTGAGCCGTCACAGAGTTTCCCACTCTGGTGCTAATGACGGCTCAGAGCCGTCACTAGCACTCTCCCAACTTGAGGGAGATCTGGGGGCTCCCACCCGCTCCTACCCCGGCGATCGGTACTGCATAATGAAAGGCATCGCTGGGGCTTCCGTTTTGCGTGGTGACGTCACGCACAATAAACGTGATGACGTCACCGCGCAACTTTATTTAACATTAACAATGTTAAATATAGGAGCAGGGGGCATGCTGCTTAGAAGCCTGTATCTCAGGCATCTAAGCAGCTACAGACCCCCAAGACCCACCGTTGGAAAGGTAATCGCCTAACCTATGGTGTAAGTCTTGGGGATCTGAAATAAATAAAAAAAAAGTAAAAAAATATATTTTTAAAAATATTAAAAATAAAAAACCCTTTAAGAAAACCTTAGCACCCAGGTGGGAAAGTGCTTAGCAGTCAAAGGGTTAAATCCCTAATCTAAAAAAAACAAACCCCCCAAAAAAGAAAAAAAAAACCTAGGAATGCAAGTTGCCAAATATTTAAACGAGTACCTTGAATTAAATCCTCAGTGTGTGGCGGTGATCGTACAAAGAGGATCTCTATGCTCCATGGCTCCGCAGTCGCCAGTCTTCAGTTCCGCCGTAGCCGGTCTTCAGTTCGGCGGTCACCGGTCTTCAGTTCTACGCTCCACTCCGCCCGGTTTGTACCTGGAAGAAGATAGAAGATATTGCCACTTGGAAGAAGACTTCACCGCCGGACTTCAGGAACCATGAGTACCTATCTGGGGCTTAGATTTAGGCTTTTTTTATTTTTTGGGGGTTTGTTTTTTTCAGATTAGGGATTTAATGGGCCTTTGAAAAAGAGCTGAATGCCCTTTTAAGGGCAATGCCCATACAAATGCCCCTTTAAGGGCAATAGGTAGTTTAGGATTTTTAAGTGTAAGCTTTTTTTATTTTGGGGGGTTTGGTGGGTGGGAGGTTTTACTGTTAGAGGGGGGGGACAGTATTTTTTAAGGTAAAAGAGCTGTTTAGGGCAATGCCCTACAAAAGGCCCATTTAAGGGCTATTGGTAATTTAGCATTAGATAAGGGGGTGTTTTTATTTTGGGGGGCTTTTTTATTTTCATAGGGATTAGCTTTATTTTTTTACTTGTGATAATTTGGTTTATTATTTTATGTAATGTTAGAATTTTTTATTTTTTGTAATCTTAGATTAATTTAATCTTAGTTTTTAGCTTTTTTATTTTAATTGTTTGTAATTTAGTATTTTTTAATTTAGGTAATTGGGGTTAATTTAGGGGGTGTTAGGTTAGGGGGCTTAGTAATTAAATAAGTTATTTGCCTTGTGGGGGTTTGACAGATTAGGGGTTAATAGTTTTATTAGGATTATTGCGTTGTGTGGGTTTGGTGGATTAGGGGTTAATAGATTTATAAGGTTTGTTGCGATGTGGATTAATGGTGGATTAGGGGTTAATAGTTTTAATAGGTACTTTGCAATGTGGGTTAATGGCAGATTAGGGGTTAATAGTTTTAATAGGGACTTTACGATGTGGGTGAATGGCGGATTAGGGGTTAATACATTTATTTGGTAGTTTGCGATGTTGAGTTTGGCGGATTTAGGGGTTAATACTTTTATTAGGCAGATGACAATGTGGGTGAATGGTGGATTAGGGGTTAATAGTTTAATTAGGCATATTGCTTTGTGGGGGGTTGTCGGTTTAGGGGTTAATATTTTTATTATTAGTTCCGATGTCGGTTTTATTTTTCGGAGGTGGGTTAGACTTTTACAGGAGATTTTACTTTTTTTTTTTCTTAGGAGCCGGCAGTTTCTAAACTGCCATAAGTCACTGACGACTCCAGAAATTTGTATTTATGCTCATTTCTGGACATCGCTAGTTTATCCAACTTACGGCACTTTATGAACTGCTGGCGGGGTTTATGTGAAATAATGGGCGGCACGAGTTTCAGCAGTTGCGATGAAGCTTGCGCCGCATATGTAATCACGCCCATAGTGTTTAAAAAAAGGCTGGCAATGAAAACTGTGAAAAATTTATGAAATACACCAATATTCTCACAGGGAGAGAATACCATTGCGCTACAAAGAGTGGCTAAATTAATAACTATATTAAACAAAGAATCCAAAGACAGAATGCTCTCGGAAGTGGGGGAAGAAAAGATAAAAAACGGAAAGGGGGGGGGGAGATAATACTAAACCAAAAAAACATCATTTATGCTTACCTGATAAATTTATTTCTCTTGTGGTGTATCCAGTCCATGGATCATCCATTACTTGTGGGATATTCTCCTTCCCAACAGGAAGCTGCAAGAGGATCACCCACAGCAGAGCTGTCTATATAGCTCCTCCCCTAACTGCCACCTACCAGTCATTCGACCGAAGACAAGCAAGAGAAAGGAGAAACTATAGGGTGCAGTGGTAACTGTAGTTTAAAAATAAAAAACACCTGCCTTAAAATGACAGGGCGGGCCGTGGACTGGATAATCCACAGGAGAAATAAATTTATCAGGTAAGCATAAATTTTATTTTCTCTTGTAAGGTGTATCCAGTCCATGGATCATCCATTACTTGTGGGATACCAATACCAAAGCTATAGGACACGGATGAAGGGAGGGACAAGGCAGGCGCTTAAACGGAAGGCACCACTGCCTGTAAGACCTTTCTCCCAAAAATAGCCTCCGAAGAAGCAAAAGTATCAAATTTATAGAATTTAGAAAAAGTATGAAGCGAAGACCAAGTCGCCGCCTTACAAATCTGTTCAACCGAAGCCTCATTCTTAAAAGCCCATGTGGAAGCTACCGCTCTAGTAGAATGAGCTGTAATTCTTTCAGGAGGCTGCTGGCCAGCAGTCTCATAAGCTAAGCGGATTATACTTCTTAGCCAAAAAGATAGAGAAGTTGCCGAAGCCTTTTGGCCTCTCCTCTGTCCAGAGTAGACAACAAACAATGCAGATGTTTGACGAAAATCTTTAGTAGCTTGTAAATAAAACTTTAAAGCACGAACCACGTCAAGATTGTGTAATAGACGTTCCTTCTTTGAAGAAGGATTAGGACACAGTGACGGAACAACAATCTCCTGATTGATATTTTTATTAGATACCACCTTAGGCAGAAAACCAGGTTTGGTACGTAACACTACCTTATCTGCATGGAAAATGAGATAAGGGGAATCACATTGTAAAGCAGATAACTCCGAAACTCTTCGAGCCGAGGAGATAGCTACTAAAAACAGAACTTTCCAAGATAAGAGCTTAATATCTATGGAATGCAAAGGTTCAAACGGAACCCCTTGAAGAACTTTAAGAACTAAATTTAAACTCCATGGCGGAGCAACAGGTTTAAAAACGGGCTTGATTCTAACCAGAGCCTGACAAAACGCCTGAACATCTGGAACCTCAGCCAGACGTTTGTGCAAAAGAATAAACAGAGCAGAAATCTGTCCCTTTAAGGAACTAGCTGATAAACCCTTCTCCAATCCTTCTTGGAGAAAAGATAATATCCTAGGAATCCTGACTTTACTCCATGAGCAACCCTTGGATTCACACCAATGAAGATATTTACACCATATCTTATGATAGATTTTCCTGGTGACAGGCTTTCGCGCCTGTATTAAGGTATCAGTGACCGACTCGGAGAAACCACTCTTTGATAAAATCAAGCGTTCAATCTCCAAGCAGTCAGACGCAGAAAAATTAGATTTGGATGGTTGAAAGGACCGAGTAGAAGGTCCTGTCTCAGAGGCAGAGTCCATGGTGGAGAGGATGACATGTCCACCAGATCTGCATACCAAGTCCTGCTAGGCCACGCAGGTGCTATCAAAATCACCGAAGCTCTCTCCTGTTTGATCTTGGCAATCAGACGAGGGAGCAGAGGAAACAGTGGAAACACATAAGCCAGGTTGAAGGACCAAGGCACTGCTAGAGCATCTATCAGTGCTGCCTTGGGATCCATGGACCTGGAACCGTAACAAGGAAGCTTGGCGTTCTGACGAGACGCCATGAGATCCAGTTCTGGTTTGCCCCAAAGTTGAATCAACTGTGCAAATACCTCCAGATGGAGCTCCCACTCCCCCGGATGAAAAGTCTGTCGACTTAGAAAATCCGCCTCCCAGTTCTCTACTCCTGGGATATGGATAGCTGATAGATGGCAAGAGTGAATCTCTTCCCATCGATTATCTTTGAAACCTCCAACATTGCTAGGGAACTCCTTGTTCCCCCTTGATGGTTGATGTAAGCTACAGTCGTGATGTTGTCCGATTGAAATCTGATGAACCTGACCGCAGCTAGCTGAGGCCAAGCCTGAAGAGCATTGAATATCGCTCTTAGTTCCAGAATGTTTATCGGAAGGAGTGCTTCCTCCTGAGTCCACGATCCCTGAGCCTTCAGGGAGTTCCAGACTGCACCCCAGCCCAGAAGGCTGGCATCTGTTGTTACTATTGTCCAATCTGGCCTGCGGAAGGTCATACCTTTGGACCGATGGACCCGAGATAGCCACCAGAGAAGAGAATCCCTGGTCTCTTGATCCAGATTTAGTAGAGGGGACAAATCTGTGTAATCCCCATTCCACTGACTAAGCATGCAGAGTTGCAGCGGTCTGAGATGTAGGCGGGCAAACGGCACTATGTCCATTGCCGCTACCATTAAGCCGATTACTTCCATACACTGAGCCACTGAAGGGCGAGAAGTAGAATAAAGAAAACGGCAGGAATTTAGAAGTTTTGACAACCTGGCCTCTGTCAGGTAAATTTCTACAGAATCTATCAGAGTTCCCAGGAAGGAAACTCTTGTGAGAGGGGATAGAGAACTCTTCTTTTCGTTCACTTTCCACCCATGAGACCTCAGGAATGCCAGAACAATGTCCGTATGGGACTTGGCAATTTGGAAATTCGACACCTGTATCAGAATGTTGTCTAAGTAAGGGGCTACTGCTATGCCCCATGGCCTTAGGACCACCAGAAGTGACCCCAGAACCTTGGTAAGGATTCTTGGTGCCATAGCTAACCCAAAGGGAAGAGCCACAAACTCGTAATGCCTGTCTAGGAAGGCGAACCTGAGAAACCGATGATGATCTTTGTGTATCGGAATGTGAAGATAAGCATCCTTTAAGTCCACGGTAGTCATGTATTGACCCTCCTGGATCATAGGTAGTATGGTTCGAATAGTCTCCATCTTGAAAGATGGGACCCTGAGAAATTTGTTTAGGATCTTGAGATCTAAGATTGGTCTGAAGGTTCCCTCTTTCTTGGGAACCACAAAGAGATTTGAATAGAAGCCTTGCCCCTGTTCCTCCTTTGGAACTGGGTGGATCACTCCCATAACTAGGAGGTCTTGAACACAATATAAGAATGCCTCTCTCTTTATCTGGTCTGCAGATAATTGTGAGAGGTGAAATCTTCCTTTTGGGGAAGAAGCTTTGAAGTCCAGAAGATATCCCTGGGACACAATTTCCAACACCCAGGGATCCTGGACATCTCTTGCCCAAGCCTGGGCGAAGAGAGAAAGTCTGCCCCCTACTAGATCCGTTACCAGATCGGGGGCTGATCTTTCATGCTGTCTTAGAGGCAGCAGCAGGCTTCTTGGCCTGCTTACCTTTGTTCCAGGCCTGGTTAGGTCTCCAGACCGGCTTGGACTGGGCAAAATTTTCCTCTTGTTTTGCATTAGAGGGAGTTGATGCCGCGCTCGTCTTAAAGTTTCGAAAGGCACGAAAATTAGTTTGTTTGGTCCTAATTTATTAGACCTATCCTGAGGAAGGGCATGACCTTTTCCTCCAGTAATATCAGAAATGATCTCCTTCAGTCCAGGCCCGAATAGGGTCTGCCCCTTGAAGGGAATGTTGAGAAGCTTAGACTTTGAAGTAACGTCAGCTGACCAGGATTTAAGCCATAGCGCCCTACGCGCCTGTATAGCAAAACCTGAGTTCTTAGCCGTTAGTTTGGTTAAATGAACAACGGTGTCAGAAACAAATGAATTGGCTAGCTTAAGCGCTTTAAGCTTGTCAAGTATATCATCCAATGGAGTTTCTACCTGTAAGGCCTCTTCCAGAGACTCAAACCAGAAGGCCGCAGCAGCAGTGACCGGGGCAATGCATGCAAGAGGCTGGAGAATAAAACCTTGTTGAATAAACATTTTCTTAAGGTAACCCTCTAACTTTTTATCCATTGGATCTAGGAAAGCACAACTGTCCTCGACGGGAATAGTTGTACGCTTAGCTAGGGTAGAAACTGCTCCCTCCACCTTAGGGACCATTTGCCATAAGTCCCGTGTAGCGGCATCTATTGGAAACATTTTCTTAAAAATAGGAGGGGGAGAGAATGGTACACCTGGTCTATCCCATTCCTTAGTAATAATTTCTGAAAACCTTTTAGGTATTGGAAAAACATCAGTGTAAACAGGCACTGCATAGTATTTATCCAATCTACACAATTTCTCTGGCACTATAATGGTGTCACAGTCATCCAAAGTAGCTAAAACCTCCCTGAGCAACACGCGGAGGTGTTCAAGCTTAAATTTAAATGTAGACATATCAGAATCAGGTTGAAGCATCTTCCCTGAGTCAGAAAAATCACCCACAGAAAGAAGCTCTCCTGCCTCAGCTTCTGCATATTGTGAGGGGATATCAGACATAGCTACTAAAGCGTCAGAGAGCTCTGTATTTTTTCTAGTCCCAGAGCTGTCTCGCTTTCCTTGTAACCCTGGTAGTTTGGACAATACCGCTGTAAGGGTATGATCCATAACTGCCACCATGTCTTGTAAAGTAAACGCCATGGGCGCGCTAGATGTACTTGGCGCCACTTGAGCGGGAGTCCCTTGAGCGGAAGTCAAAGGTTCTGACACGTGGGGCGAGTTAGTCGGCATAACTTCCCCCATGTCAATTTCCTCTGGTGATAAATCTTTTAAAGACAGAATATGATCTTTATAACTTAAAGTAAAATCAGTACATTTGGTACACATTCTAAGAGGGGGTTCCACAATGGCTTCTAAACATAATGAACAAGGAGTTTCCTCTATGTCAGACATGTTTAAACAGACTAGCAATGAGACCAGCAAGCTTGGAAAACACTTTGATAAATGTAAACAAGCAAAAAATAAAAACGGTACTGTGCCTTTAAGAGAAACAAATTTTGTCAGAAATTGAAAAACAGTGATAAAAAGCAGTAAATCTTACGAAATTTTTACAGTGTGTATAATAGACTAACAGAGCATTGCACCCACTTGCAAATGGATGATTAACCCCTTAGTTTCAAAACCGGATAAATCCCCCCCCCCAACAAACTGCCACAGCTCTGCTGTGACCCTACCTGCCCATACAACGACTTTTGAAGGCACAAAAACCCTTTGTAGAGGTCCTAAGTGTTCAGGGGACTCCTAGGGAAGCTGGAAGTCTCAAGCTGCAAAAACTACTGCACGATTTAGGCCTGAAATTAGGCCCCTCCCAACCTGTACTCACAGTGAGAGGGCCATAAAAAACTATCCCTAGGCAAAATCTATCCAGCCATGTGGAAAAAACTGGGCCCCAATAAAGTTTTATCACCAATATGTAGAAAAAAACGTTTAAACACTTCCAGCAAACGTTATCTTATTTTCAGTAATGTGAGAAAGTAATAAGAATATTACCTTTTACAGCAAGCATGATACTAGTCGTTATTAAATCACTGTAATCAGGCTTACCTTAAATAAATCTGGTATTAACAGCATTTTCTAGCATATTCATTTCTCTAGAAAAATTTAAACTGCACATACCTCATAGCAGGAGACCCTGCACGCCATTCCCCCAGCTGAAGTTACCTCATCTCTTCAGTTATGTGTGAGAATAGCAATGGATCTTAGTTACAACCTGCTAAGATCATCAAAAACCACAGGCAGACTCTTCTTCAACTTTCTGCCTGAGGCTAAAACAGTACAACTCCGGTACAATTTGAAAATAATAAACTTTTGATTGAAGATAAACTACATAAATTCACCACATCTCTCTAGCTACTTCCTATCTTGTCGAGAGCTGCAAGAGAATGGCTGGTAGGTGGCAGTTAGGGGAGGAGCTATATAGACAGCTCTGCTGTGGGTGATCCTCTTGCAGCTTCCTGTTGGGAAGGAGAATATCCCACAAGTAATGGATGATCCGTGGACTGGATACACCTTACAAGAGAAATTTATACTATTTATTTTTTATGGAAAATTTTATCTCCAAAGATATGAGACAGTGATGGAAGCAAAATTTGCCCATCATACGCCAACCTTTTTATGAGTTGGTGGGAGCTGTCCTACGTCTTTGGACATAATAATCCCTTCTTTGACAAAATACAGTTTTATGGTCGATACATAGATGATTTAATTTTTATTTGGAATGGAATAGCAACAGAGGTTGATGAATTTGTCTCTTATGTTAAAGGGACATGAAACCCAAAATATTTAATGATTGAGATAGAGAATACAATTTTTAAAAACATTCCAGTTATCTAATTTTCTTCATTCTTTGGATATCCTTTTTTGAAGAAATAGCAATGTACATGGGTAAGCCAATCACAAAAGGCATCTATGTGCAGTTACCAATCAGCAGCTACTGAGTCTATTTAGATATGCTTTCCAACAAAGGATATCAAGAGAATGAAGCAAAATTGATCATTTAAGTACATTAGAAATTTGTTTAACTTGTTAAATTATATGATATGATGAAAATAATGTTATCTTTAGAAAGTCCATTTAATGGCGAGAAAAACTGTATATAATATGTGTGGGAACAGTAAATGAGTAAGAGGAAAATTACAGCTAAACACAAACACTGCAGAAATGTAAAAATAGCCCTGGTCCTTAAGGGTAAGACGATTTAAAAATGGTCTGGTCACTAAGGGGTTAAAATGTATGCCCTATTTGAATCATGAAAGAAAATACTAGGGGTTCATGTCCCTTTAATGACAATTACAAAGGTTTGGCATTTGTTTACATCTAATTTCCCTGAGGTTAGTTAGATTTTCTACTTAGGGGTAAAACTGAGGCTTATAGAAAATCCACAGTGTGACAGACCCTTCTGTCAGGACTGAAGGAGTTAACTGTGTTTAGCTTTAAGAAGCTAATTTCTAAAGACAGGTTTGCTGGCCTCAGCTATTGTGTGTTATAATTACGTTTAAGTAATAAACATTCCATTGTTTAATCACATCTAGAGAGCAGACGCCTCAGTGATAAGAGAAGCCAAGTGTGTGTCTTGTGTTCAAGTTGTTATCAGCTTGAGCAAGGTATTCTATTGTATCATGTCAAAGGGCGTGTTCCCTCCATCTAATGTACAACAGTCTTTCAACCCCCCCATCTGGGGTCAAACCTGTATAAATACTAGGCATCTAGCCTTTAATAAATGTCATTCTGTTTTAAACCTGATGTGAAGCCTGGTCTCATGTTTGAGGGGAAAAACTGGCTGGGTTGTGAGTTGCTGATTCCCTATGCAGGACATTGTTCATCTGGTGTTAAGCCTTGGTATCCTGTTGGTACCGTAACACACAGCAACCAAAAGTACTCTGTTAGCAAATAGCAATCATGCACCTTCCACTATAAAAGGTTTATTTATAGGTAAGAACTTAAAGTGAATGTACATTTGAATAAGAACGTGCCCTGTCTTTCGAAATACTATTAAAAACAGGGGCACTTTAATTCATTAATATTTAGATTGAAGCGTTTTTTTTTTTTTAAATACTTACCTTTTTCTTTACGAGACCCAGACCGGCAATCCTTTGCCCGCATATCCTGCTGTACTTAGCATATCGATGACGAAACCGGCTTCCTCCAATAATTGCAAAGCCAGTTTCGTCATTGTGGTCTGAGTTTCCTAAAGAAAAAGGCAAGTATTTTAAAAAAAAACGCTTCAATATAAATTTTAATGAATGAAAGCAGTGGCAGTTCTACACGAGGGCCTACAGGGGCCGGTGCCCCATTGTAGCTAGCTTAGGGTTTATTTTATAGGTCAGTATTAAGTTTTAAATAGGAATAATTTATTTAATTGTAGTAATTTTATTTAGATTTATTTAAATTATATTTAAGTTAGGGGGTGTTAGGGTTAGACTTAGGTTTAGGGGTTAAGAACTTTAATATAGTGGCGGCGACGTTGTGGGCGACAGATTAGGGGCTAATAATTGTAGTTAGGTTGCGGCGACATTGGGGGCGGCAGATTAGGAGTTAATAACTATAATGTAGGTGTTGGCGTTGTTGGGGGCAGCAGATTAGGGGTTCATTAGTATAATGTAGGTGGCGGTGGTGTCCGGAGCGGCAGATTAGGGGTTAATAATATAATGTAGGTGGCGGCGATGTCGGGGGCGGCAGCTTAGGGGTTAATAAGTGTAAGATTAGGGGTGTTTAGACTCGGGGTTCATGTTAGGGTGTTAGGTGTAGACATAAATGTATTTTCCCCATAGGAATCAATGGGGCTGCGTTAGGAGCTGAACGCTGCTTTTTTGCAGGTGTTAGGTTTTTTTTCAGCCGAATCTGCCGCATTGATTCCTATGGGGAAATTGTGCACGAGCACGTTTTGCCAGCTCAACGCTACCGTAAGCAGCGCTGGTATTGAGGTGAGATGTGGAGCAAAATTTTGCTCTCCGCTCACTTTTCTGTGGCTAACGCCAGGTTTCTAAAAACCCGTAATACCAGCATTGTTTGTAGGTGAGCGGTGAGCAGAAACTGCTCGTTAGCACTGCAAGCCTTACCGACAAAAACTTGTTATCTAGCCGATAGACTTTAAAGCATCAGAAACAGGGGAATACTGGTCTGGTGCAAAACTTGAACTAAACCAATCAGATGATACTTGAGACAGTTCATCTTCAATGCCCAGGGAACTCTTAAACCCTTTAATAAACTTATAGAATAATAGAAATATTTGCAGTGTCAAACACCATAGCTAAGTCAGATTCAAAATCCTCACCATCAGAGGCACAGTCAAGATTTTGCAAATTATCCATAGAGCCCTCAGGTGATTCAGAAAAGTTTTCACCATAAATCTGCCCAATACACACTTCACAACGTTTCTTGTCTTGCCAGCAAGGGTTAGCACAAAGGGAACAGGTGGGCATAGGTTGGGCTGTATTGCTAAGAAAGAGACAGAAGCAGCCATAAATAAATAGTATATAATATTAAATAGGTAAAAAAGCATACCTTATAGTTAGTTGCCCCTGACTCCTCCTGGGCTGTAATGGGTTAAGGCTGAAACTGAAGTTATTCACCCTCACAATCCAAGATAATGTTGGATATACATAACATACATATATATTAAACCCTAGAAGCTTATTATAAACTTTCCCTTTTTCAAAAAGCTGAAGTGCTATAAACAAGCACTCACCCTAATGCAGAGATGCCAAACACCAAAAGTGGCTTTGAAGTGCAGAAATCTTCATAGGGACAAAAACAGGAACGCTGCAAGTTAAAGACCTTGCCAAGGCTTAAATGGATTTGCGCATGCGTGTGAAAATGGCAGCATTCAGACGTGGCCCCCACAACGTCCCTTACCAATGACTTTACAGCTCCCACAAGGAAACCATAGGGAACGGTTTCCACTGCCTGTCTCCACAACAGTGACCGCGGTCACAGGAATAATGGCATTGGACAGCTGGGAAGATCACCAGCTCTAGTATTCGGCCAAGGTAAGCCATCCAAGGACAGGAATATTTCATAGCCCAGAAGGAAAGCACAGAGAGGGACTCCTAGCCCTGTCCACCTAGCAGGCTGGACAGAACTAGGAGGAGGAAGGGGTGGTGTCCCACTAGAGGCTTTATGTAGTAAATGAGGGAAGTGGATAGTTCTGTCGACACCCCTCTGGAGAGGGGGTCTCACTGGTAAGTATTACCAGGGGGCCAAAATTAAAGGGTTTAGTATCCCTTTAATGTGAAGGAAGGACATATTCTTTGCAATATAATACCCAGTAAAATAAACAAATGTTTTCTCTCCATGCTGGCAAGGGTTAGAGAATCTGGCTGTTAGACAAATCCAGGTCCATTCCAGAAACATAATAAGACTCTGAGACACAGGGTCTGATATCCAAAACCTCGCCACTCAGGTGAGATATTCTAAGAAGTCTCTGTGGGTACGGCGAGGCTTTTAAAAAAAAATTAGAATTTTTTTTTTTAACTTGAGACATGTTTATGTTTTTATGTAGTGTACTTTATGTGAAACAGAGACTGCAACATTACAATACAAGGTCTAAAAATAATCGCAAATATTTAGCATGACTTGTCTCCATGCTGGCGAGGTTTTGAATATCAGGCCACAGAGATTATAGAGACATCAACAAACCTGGAGAAGCAGATTGGCCAAGGCACACAGACAATAATAGCACCATGAGATCCGCTTATAAAATAAAGAATAGTAATAATAGTTCACGTAATCCAGGTTATTTAGGATGATATGTATCCAAGTGCTGTCCTTGTTATTCCCTCAATAAATACAGGGTTGACAAAAGATTAACTTTACCTGTCATCTTACTGTCTCTTCTTAGGGGTGCAAAGTATTATAAAAGTCTATTTATGGGGGCGGAGCGAGCGGTCGATCGTGATGGCCGCAACACACTGAGGCTCCTCAAACAATCTGGCCAAGTGTCTTAATAAATCCGCTCATATGCAGCTGCAATCACTGCTAAAATTGCCAACTATCATCTAAAAGCTTAGAACAGAGTTGCAGAGAGTCTTTCTTGCACCTGGACAGCATATACAGATAGCACCAGGCTTGGGGCCTGATCGGCATACTGCGTCACTCTCTTTCCCAGCACCTCAGTAGAGAGCAGTCCAGAACTAGTTACTCCAGCTGGAACCGGAGGCTAGTAAGAAGACTCGGATTGACTTTAAATCTGCACCGGAGACCAACAAACACAGGATCTGAATATCAGGCCACAGAGATTATAGAGACATCAACAAAACTGGAGAAGCAGATTGGCCAAGGCACACAGAAAATAATAGCTATTAAAACAAACACAGAATAGAACTAAACCACTCTCTATGTGTTTAAAGCAACTTAAAAGAAAAGGTCTCTACAACCTTCCCAAAGATAATTAGACTAAACTAAAAGAAGCATTATAAGCAAAAATACATCAACCAGTAATGGGTATATGATGAGATATTGGATATTTATTCATAAAATATATAATAGTAAAATGCACAATATAAACTTCACAATATAAACCACCGGTGGTAAACAATAAAGATAATCTATTGGTATTTTAACCTATATTTCTATAAAATATGCGGTGCAAGATGAATGAACTAAAAAAAAACATATGTTAAATGTAGGAATGAAATGAATAAAAATGTATAAATAGGTAAACTGATCAGGCTTGGGGCCTGATCGGCATACTGTGTCACTCTCTTTCCCAGCACCTCAGTAGAGAGCAGTCCAGAACTAGTTACTCCAGCTGGAACCGGAGGCTAGTAAGAAGACTCAGAATGACTTTAAATCTGCACCAGAGACCAACAAACACAGGATCCACAACAAACGGAGCTCGCAGCAGCTTAGATTCATAGCAGACGCACTAATCACACGACTAGGCCTCAGTTTCGACTGGGGTGATATTCACTTGACAAACAAACCTGTCAGAGGAACTGGAACACGGATCTTACTGGACAAGGTTCTGTTAATACTTTCTTTAAGCACAGAGACAGAGGCAAAACCAAACCAGATATTAATATTTATTGCTCAAAAGAAGAAGGCATATTAGATGAACAGGAGACTTTCTCTCAAAGCTTCTCACCAACATCTCCAGACCACACAAGCGAACAACCTATCACATACAAAGCGATGAAGTCACTCATTGAGCAAGTTAAAACATTTTTTAAAGGAGGAATGTGCTGAGTTAAAAAAGGATATTAACAACCTGGGAAATAGGGTCAATTCATTAGAAGAACTTGAAGCCATTATTTCCCAGGATATTGCAGAGCTATACTCTAAAGCTCGCCTACAACATCAATATATGAATGAACTAGAGAATAAAATAGACAACCTTGAAAACCGGTCACACAAAGCAACCTTAGATTCAGAGATATACCTGAATCAGTTCAAACCGCTGACATTCTAACTTATCTACTGGACTGGACATGTTCTCTGAGTTAGCTAAAACTAATGACTCTGACATCCCTGAAATCATACTGGATAGGGCGCACCGTTCGTTATGCCTTAAACCGGCTGATAGCCAGTGAGATATCATTGTGAGATTGCAGCACTATCAACATAGAGAACTGATCTATACATATGCTAGAAAACATCAATACTTTTCATTCCAAGGTTCTCGCATACAGATATTCCAGGATTTATCCACAAGAACATTTCAACAAAGAAGAGATCTTTTAGTCGTGACCTCCCATCTTCGCTCCATTTAAATTCCTTATCTTTGGGGATTCCATACAGCAGTCACAGTAATCAAAAGAGGGAAAAGATTTGAATGCAACTCTATGCAAGACATCTCTTAATTTTGCAAGGCAATAAGCATCCCACCCCCAGATAATGAACCTTCTACACAAAACCTTAAATCTACTACCACACGAGATGCACCCAAGCCCCAATGACAAACAGGGGCTGAACTTCCTTCTAAACAATACAAGCGGAGACAACTTCAGGATCAAGTAAAGGACCCAACATGAGGTTTGACTATATATTAAAGGTTTTTCCCTCACTGGTTTATTTACTATCTAGATACACAGTCCTTCCTGGATAGTAGGCCTTTTCTTTAATTTTCTTTTTTCCTACATACAGGCTATGACATGTCCAGGAACTAAATTCAATTTAAATGTTAGAAAATATGTTTTACCCTATATTGCAGTATATGTTAATACCTTTGTTTTCATATCAGTTAAAGTTTTGCAACTGCAGATTTTACATCTTTTTTTATGCATGATATGGGTTAAGATTAATTAAAGGCAAGAAATATCTATTAGGACCACACGAGTATAAACACCATTTGTCTAGAATTTCCTGTATCTATGTTTGTCTCTTCTCTTCTTCTCTAGGTTTAAAGATCAATATCCGGTTTAATCTAATTTATATAATTGCTAAGGTAAAGGATGTTATATTTGATATTTCTTCTAATACAATATGTTGACGTGTATATCTTTCTAAAATTGTAACTGTCATCAAATATAACATGGAATACACTTGGACCAGATTGATCATTAGCCCCTAACACATCAATCAATAAGGAAATTGCAGAGATAATTTTGCTTTCTGCAATCTTATAAAAAAGCTACATATTTACTCTAATCGCTTTATACATACTTCCCCCTCCCTAATTCTCCCGACCTAATGAACCAAACCTTACACCCCCCCTTAATACTCCCCTAAACAGATCACTCAAGCCAGATATTATTACCACTGATTACACACCTGCTTTTTGTTATAACATTAGCATAATGAAACGCCATATATACGACGGACCAGTAAATATAGCCACTCAAAACATCAAAGGGTTCCTCTCAGCAGAGAAAAGATCAATAGCTTACCATGATTTCCATCAACACACATTAGCCATCCTCTCCACTGATGCAGAAAAGGCTTTCAACAGGGTCGACTGGACCTTTATGTGGTCAACCCTGTCAAAGTTTGGATTTTTCAATACCTTCATATCCAGAATTAGGGCATTATATACCAATCCCTATGCTAGAATTAATATTATTAACACGTTATCTCAACCATTCCCTATTTCCAATGGCACTAGGCAAGGCTGTCCGCTATCCCCCTTGCTTTTTGCCCTAACGGCAGAAATACTCTCAATACAGATTAGAAATCATCCAGATATCATAGGTGTCACTTATGGAAATATTACCCAAAAATGCCTCCTTTTTGCTGACAACATAGTCTTTACTTTACAAAACCCAGTATCATCCTTACCAGCATTAATTCACACATTAGAAGATTATAAACGGGTCTCAAATTTTTCTATTAACATGGGAAAGTCCAATGCCTATAATATGACACAGAATGATATTAACTATATAAAACAGAATACGATATTCCCGATAGTAAATAATCTTAAATACCTTGTACTCCATATATCACTTAACCCACAAGACCTATTCCAGAATAACTATATCAACCTCCAGACCACTTCATCTAAGTTGTTAGAGAACTGGCACAAACAGGGACACTTGTCATGGATAGGCCACAAAAAAACGATCAAAATGATGATCATACCTAATTATCTATATATACTCCAAACTCTGCCTATACCCATACCCAACAAATATTTAGCCACACAACAAAAGATGATGGAAAATGTTATATGGTCTTATAAAAAACCCAGGGTAGCCAGACAAACCCTATATTTAAGTAAAGAGGATGGCGGATTTAACATTCCTAATCTTAAAAATTACTATAGTGCATCACACCTAGCTCGGATTATTGCCTGGAATCATAACAGCCCCCCAAAAATATGGGTCCATATGGAAGCAAACATATCTAAACTACACAGCATGAGAGATGTATGCTGGTTACCCAAATCTGCTAGGCCAGAGAGCATCTCGAAGAATAAACTTATTAAAACTACTCTGGAGATCTGGGATGACACAGTTAACTTACTTTCTACTCCAGTCTCGCCCCTGACCCCACTGTTAAATAACCAACTTTTCTTTATTCAGTGCCCCTTTCCATGCAATAAAGAAAAAATTGAATATCAAAATCTACCTATTTTTCTATTAACTGACACAAATTATATCAAAGACAGAACCACATTGAACGACACTATTGGAATGCCATTCAATACATGGTTTGCATATCTCCAAATCCATCATGCAATAACCACTAGCCCACATTAACAAAACATCCTAAGACCCCTTACCCCATTTGAAAACATCTGTACCAACACCAAACTATATAAATCACACCTGGTCATCACATATAAATTACTCAGAGGATCTTTTCCTACCAAATGACCCATATATTTATTAAAATGGGAATCTGAACTTCAATGCCAACAAACTGACATGTTTTAGAAACACAGTTTTAAAACAACACATACCCATCTATCTATAGCTTTAAATGAACTAAACTTCAAAATTATTTCAAGATGTTACCTCACACCACACAGAATAGGGGAAATATTTCCTGGTGCCTCATCCAGCTGTTGGAGGAGATGTTGGGAAATAGGAACTCACTCCCACATATGGTGGTCCTGTCCTAAACTCAGGTCATACTGGACTCAAATTGAGAGGTACATCGATCAAACACTAATGTCTCTCTTACTGCTAACAATATACTTCTTAATCAGCCCCCGAATATAAACTGTTTATACAGATTAAAATTGTTTTATTTGATGATCTCTAGTGCCAAAAGATTAATTCCTAGACTTTGGAAACAACAACAACGCACACCAACCCTAGATCAATGGATCTCTGAAATGAATCACATTATCTCTTTGGAAAAGATGCACTGGAAAACTTGACTGTATTCTTGATATTATTTTTATCTGGGATCAATCAAAGACCCCAATCTCATTAGTTTGCTTAAAAATAAACACAAGGATACCACACTACACTTTACAACTAGAACTATACTGATATGTTGTAATCATTACTTACGCCTTCTTATTCTGGCAACTTTTCGCTCCCCCACTTTTTTTTCCCACCCCCACCCAATACCCCATTAAACTTCACAGAGAATATTCATGTGACATAGAAATGCGGAAAACGCTAATTTACTTTGTGTACTTTTGTGAACAATTGCTTTATATTTTCTGAACAACCTAGTAAAAATTATTTAAAATAAAAGTCTATTTATATACTCTCTAGTCTCTGCTTGTCTGTCTCTAAGGGCCAGATTTAACAAAGTAAGGCGGACAGGGGTGTACATCTTCGACCCTGTCTGCCTGGATTCACGTCTAGTGGGCAGCAGTACTATGACTAGTGTGCAACATTGCGCCCTGCTCACGCGTGTGCAAGGGCCGCCAATCTCCCTGGTCGGAAAAGTCAGGGGGGATTGACAATGTGTTTTTACACCATAGCATTAACCACCATTATAAAGGAGAACATTTGAATACTAAGTGTCCTATCGTTTTACACAGTGGGGTCACATAGGATTTATTGACTTACTAGGAGGATCCAGCTACCAAATTTCATAATTATTAAAAAAAAATGATTTTATTTTAATAAATTAAAGGGACAGTAAACACCAAAATTTTTCTTATTTAAAAAGATAGATAATCCCTTTATTAACCATTCCCCATTTTTGCAGTTATATTAATATACTTTTTACCTCTGTGATTACCTTGTATCTAAGCCTCTGCAGACAGCCTCCTTATCTAAGTGCTTTTGACAGACATGCAGTATAGTCAATCAGTGAAGACTCCTAAATAGCTTCATGGGAGTGAGTACAATGTTATTTATATGACACACATGAACTAACACTGTCTAACTGTGAAAAACTTTCACAATGCTCTGAGCTAAGAGGCGGTTTTCAATGGTTTAGAAATCAGTTTGAGCCTAGCTAGGTTTATCTTTTCAAAAATACCACCAAGGGAACAAAGCAAATTTGATGATAAAAGTAAATTGGAAAGTTGTTTAGAATTGCATGCCCTATCTGAATCATGAAAGTGTAGTTTTGACTTTACTGTCCCTTTAATATGTTTCACTTTTATTTCCCTTGTGCCCTGTGCTTCACTTAAAGGGACATTAAAACTTAGGGCTAGATTGCGATTTTTATCACGGCTCTTTCTTTGCATGTGTCGGAAGTACTTGAAAAATGTTATTGTTTAAAAAGATAGATAATCTCTTAATTACCCATTCCTCAGATTTGCACAATCAACACTGTTATATTAAGATACCTTGTATATATGCCTCTGCAGACTGCCCCTTTATCTCAGTCCTTTGCCATACATGCATTTTAGCCAATCAGTGCTGACTCTTAAAGTGATAGTAAATCCTAGCGTTTCTGAAACGCTAGGATTTACCATTGTAACAAATAAAGGGGACTTTCGTTCATGAACTATACAATACTTTATTCTGAAAGCCTTTTTATTTGTTAGCAGCGTTTGCTGCGCTGAGCTGCTAAAGGCAGCCCACAGCAGAACGCTATTGGCTGAGAGGTGACGTTTCCACCTCTTAGCCAATAGCCATGCGGGAAATCCAGCTTGGCGTGGTGTTTTGCAGCACCAAGCTGGATTTCCTGCACAGCTATTGGCTAAGAGGTGAAAATGTCACCTCTCAGCCAAATAGCGTTCTGCCGTTGGCTGCCTTTAGCAGCTACACGCAGCGAACGCTACTAACAAATAAAAGGGCTTTCAGAATTAAGTATTTTATACTTCATGAATGAAAGTCCCCTTTATTTGTTACAATGGTAAATCCTAGCGTTTCACAAATTTATGATTAAAGTACATTGGAAAGTTGTTTAAAATTGCATGCACTATGTGAATTATTAAACTGTCCCCTTAAACAGTTATAAGATCTGAAGTCTCAGAAACAAAAGGGCTGCAAAGGGCTTTAACATATGTATATGTATGTGTGTATATATATATATATATATATATATATATATATATATATATATATATATATTTATATATACCTGTACATATATATACTGTATGTGTGTTTACATACATATTTAAATATTTAATGTGTGTATATGTATTTACAGATGTATATACATATAAAAACACATAAATACATATGAATACATATATAGACACACACATACATATTAGAGGCAGATAGGCATTGGAATATGTAATATTAACATTTCATGTCAGGTTAGCGCACTTGAGAAAATGCGATTGGGTTTGCGCAACTTGTTGGGTGTTAGGTTTTTCTCCACTTTTCGCGCTCCATAGAAGTCTATGGGGTAATACGATAATGCAATAGCGATATTAGAAGTTAGGCTTTTTGCGCGCATCGGGTTAGTGTGCAAGCTAAAACTTTTTACTTTTAACTTGTAATAAGCACGCAATCCAACACGCGGGAGTGCAAACTACTGCTCCATTAGTGATGTAGCCCTAAATACATTTCATGCATTTTCTTCTAATTATGAGTTTCATTGCAGGAATGTGAAGGAGAATTGCTGCAAATGTGCAAACACATCAGCACTGGAATGTAGTGAGATAGATTATGGGGAAAAAACTTCAATACTATACTATGTGCAGCTGCAGGGGACAAACAATTTTTTTCTAGGCCTCCAGTATTTATTTTTCTAAGCCCCCTGCCCCTATTCTCTATGGCTGCGTTCTGCAAGCTCTACAAGCGAAATGGGACTCGCTTGGAGCGTTTTCTGAATACTTGCCAGTGAGACGCTGGGCATTCTCTGAGTGCTCTGATGATGTAAGTCCCAGCGCTTACAGCGTGCTGGAAAAGCTGGTACTTTTCAGAGCAAGCTCAGACGATTGACAACATGGCAGCCTCCACGAGCAACACGTGTGTATTTATACATACAATATATTTATATACACACACGTGTTGCTCGTGGAGGCTGCCATGTTTACAATAATGTAAAAGTGACTGTAAACGTTCTATCATTTTTGCTTTAGTTCACCCATCAATTATTTTGCACAGCTGATGCACTTTCAAATGGTTTTATTAAAACATTCTTACTTACCATCTCAGTACTCCCCTGCCCGCCCACAATGGCGAAGCTTTTTTTTTTTTTTATTTCGCCCGTTTCTTATTTTTGTGCATGAGCAGGAGTAAGGGGAACGAGCACTGTAAAAATCAATGAAGACATGCGTTCGCTCGCCAGTTGGCTAAGAGAAAAAAAAGCTCTGGCATTGTGGACGGCCAGGGAGTGCTGAGATGGCAAGTAAGAATGTTTTAATAAAACGTTTCCAAAGTGCATCTGCCCTGAAATTAAACAAGTAATATATTGTTTTTAAGGATGAACAATTAATGAATGCGTGGTGACGTGGGACGTTGCGATGGGAGCGTTTTGTCAAAGCTCCCTAACTGGTGACGTACCCACAGCATCACTTCATCGCCCCTGCATATGTTCTGGCGCTGGGAATACGGCCTATGATTCACTCATCTGTAACAGTCAAAACGGTTAATGAAATGTGAAAACATATCACTTGCAGTGTGAACATATCACTTTCATTCCTATTTCTTAATCTTTAAAATAATAATAATAAATACAGGTACAAATCCTCAAATCCAGAATTCCAAAATCCAAACTTTTTATTTAATATTTTTTTTCAAATAAAATTATCAAAGATTACTATTTTTTACACTCTTCCCTGCCTGCATCTTTGGTTCGTTTTTTTTTTTTTTTTTTTTTTTTTTAAACGTAAACAATAGTCTATATTTTCTATATTTCTGAGGGTGCTATGTAAACAAAAATATTAAAAATGATATAAAACTACCTTTAGTTGTGCATGTTGTATAATGACATGTAAATATTGCCTAAATGACATAAGATATTGCTGTTTACACTTAGTCCTCCCATCCCCTCTTCAAGCTGTCACATTTTAAAAGATACAAATATACCAAAATCCAAACTATTTTAAATCCCAATCTTTTCCCAGTCCCAAGCAGTTTGAACAAAGGTTTTTCTACTTATATTTATATATCTATGTATGTATCAGTTGGTCTGTAACCAGACTACAAGGTTTATGTCGTTATAACAACACTGAAATACTCTTTAGCTAACTTTGTATTTGTTAATAAAGCTTTAAATGAAAAGGAAAAAAAACGAAAAAAAAAAAAAAACATGATAGCAGAGGCAGCCAATGAATAACATAGACAGGCATCATGTGACAGAGGAAGCAAGCATGTTTGCAGAGTGTAATCTTCCTGTCTGTGCTTCTGGCAGTGACAATGTGACAGCACAGGAGGGCTCAGCAGCTGGGTATATACTTGTTTAAACTGTGTCTGTCACATTCAGGACAGAAACTCAGCTTATATTTCTGATGAGAAAGGTTGGATATTTTATTTCTACACATTTTATTTGTATGTATTTACACTTATGGGGAAAGTAATGCAATAAGATTATGCTAGATTACAAGTGCATATACAGTATATTTTCTTTTTTTTTTATTACTAATAGTAACAGCTTTAATTATATTCTGAAACTGTAGAAGATTGTATAACACCTATTTATGATAATAATACTCATTACACTGCATATTATGTCTCTTTTGCAGGATAGATATGACATGTATACCATATTATTATTAATTTAAAATATCATTAGTGTTATATAATGCATGTTTCACTGATATATGTAATCTTGTGGATTGTTAAAATCCTGATTTGATATATATTCCAAAAGATTGTTTTGCCATATTACTCATAAAAAGATAATACATATCCCAAGTCTTTCTGGTATTATTATTATTATTATTACTATATAAAACAAAACTGTGTATATGTTTAATAATATGAGATTGTTCTGTATCACTGTGTTTCACATAATAGTGGGTTTGCTACAGTATCATATGGAAGAATGTATTTTATCTTGTTAATATTGGCAGAGAATGTATATTTGCATGCATAAACTCACCACTAAACCAAGATTTTTGACTGAAGGGGTACAATTGTATTTTATTCTATTGAAATATAGTTATGTTTTATAAAGTAGCATTAACATCTTTTTGCATTATTGTCAAGCAATTGTCATTTTGTGTATACACTTCTCAATTATTTCTGCTTTAGAATATGTTTTAGATGAATGCAAATAAATTAACTGTAGAACTGTGTAAAACTATCATAATACGCATGAGAAAACAAAAATCAAGGACATTAATGTGTCAAATCTACCCCATATTTCATAGTTTAAAATATGTTCCCTTTGCATCTTTTGGTATGGCGTCCTGTATTCTAGTGGGAAATTTAAATGTGAAACGTGTACATGTTTAAATACGTTCTTTATATATTTGTGCGTGTGTATTTATATGTAAAACAATTATGTTTATCAAAGAAGATTGAAATATTATTTAAACACCTCCTTATGCTATTCTAAAATGAAACTGATAGAAACATCTGTATATTTATGTGTTTGTGTGTATATGTT
Source organism: Bombina bombina (assembly GCF_027579735.1). Taxonomy (NCBI): domain Eukaryota; kingdom Metazoa; phylum Chordata; class Amphibia; order Anura; family Bombinatoridae; genus Bombina; species Bombina bombina. The sequence continues at coordinate 61,309,766 of NC_069508.1, forward strand.
GCGGGTAAAGTAAGAAATTGGGTAATCCAAGCATTACCCGGGTAAACCTGACATTACCCAAGCATCTGTGTAATGTAATTCCCCCATCTACACAATTTTTGTTTGCCTCTGCCTGAGGAATTGAAGGGGTGCCCCGCCAATTCTCTGGCATCCACCCAGAGTAAACCTTAGGGAATGAGGTTTACAAACGGGGCATCGCGGAAGCAAAAAAGATAGTGAAGACGTGTGCATTGTGTGTGTATGTGTATATGTGTATATATATATATATATATATATATATATATATATATATATATATATACACATACATGATGCGGTGACTCAATGCACTCTGAGAAGATTTATCATTTTACGCTGGGCTTTTACCCACAGACGCTTGGGTAATGCTAGGATTACCCAATTTCTTACTTTACCTGTAAAATGTTATATATATGTATATGTATATGTGTGTGTATGTATAACATTAAAGCCTCTTTTTATTTGTTACATCTAATAGATGAATGTTTGTTTATGTTTGTAGCAGGGGATTCAATGTATTCTCTATTATTTTCAATTTATTGGTTGCTTGCAGAATCCATTGCTAACTCTTGACTCTAGAAGATGATCTGCGTGCTGCCCGGACTCTATCTCGGCAGTATCAGTGATGCGGCAGATATTCCACGGTTGCAAGAAGCTGGAATTACCCATGTTTTGACTATTGACAGTGAGGAGCCGATGCAGATAGATACGTTCCAGACCAAATATGTTCACTTGTTGGATGACTCGAGTGCAGATCTCCTGAGCTGTTTGCCAGAATGTTTACTCTTTGTAAAACAAGCCCTGGAAGTGGTTGGGTCATCTGTGCTGGTTCACTGGTGAGCGTGGTACTTTTTATTTACGTATTGGAAGCAGGATTTATGGTAATGAAAAAAACGCAATACGCAAAATGACTAGATTCTTAAGTATTACTGGAATTGTGATGATTATTAACGCGTCTTAAAAGTGCTAAAAGAAAATGCTTTAATGCTTGGAGCATTTTATTTTTGCATCATTGCTTTCATATAACTGTTTCATTGCTTGCATATAACTGCGTCAGTGTTATCCCTAGAACCTATTTAATGGGCATACCACCTAGCTAATATTAAAGAGATGGTAAGCTTAGCCGACTTCAAACTTGTATTCATATGCAAAATAAAAAAACTAAGTGGACTTTTATTCATGAAAACATGCAAACCGCTCGTTCTATTTAATTATTTAGTCCGGAATAGTTGAATTTTAATATATTTTACTCCTCCGGTACCACGGCCGCCATTGATTTATTCATCCCACGTGTTTTGACATACCAACAGCAACACTGATATCATCAAACACGCCCTAAGTTAACGATGCGCATGCGCTAGACATTGGATCAATGACTGACAGTACAATAACATGTATTTGGAATGAAACGCATGCGCATAGCTAAAGTTGAAGATTTACATTCCAATATAATGACGTTGCAAGGGGTGGTTCTGCTCTCTGTCCGGCTATAGAAAATAACAGGAAGTAATGACGTGGGCGGAGGAAGGAGCGATAACGCTCTGTGAGTAAAACATTATTTATTATAGAAAACAATCAAATAAATAAGGAAAAAACATAGCGATTTACGTTAGAAAGAACTGAGGATTAATAATGTTTCCCAATTATTGAAAATTTACCATCACTTTAAAGGGACAGTAAAGGCAACTGTGAATAACTTTACTATAAACATTGTTGCAAACACTGCTGCCAGATTGGTAAGAACTAGGGTTGCCACCACAGCCATGTTTTCCTGGACACTTATGAGTTACACATGCTGCAGGGTGTGCAGAGGGGAACATGAATTGTGCACCTGGCCCGCGCGCACATAGTGACCCTCTACAGCACTGTTCATGTTCCTGCCTGCACACCCTGCAGCATGTGTTACTCATACGTGTCCAGGAAAACATGGTTGAGGTGGCAACCCTAGTAAGGACACGTGCACGCTCCTGAGCTTACCTGCAATTACTCTTACAAAGAATGCCAAGAGCAGAATTGACAATAGAAGTAAATTTGAAAGTTGTTTAAAATTGGATCTAAATCATGAAAGAATTTTTTTTTCATATCCCCTTAAGTGTTTTCTATGTATGTTGCACACTTTATCATTTGATCAATTTATGTTTAATGATACAGTTAAAGGGCTATAATAGTCGAAAAATGACATATCCTAACCCTACATTACTTTGTGTTTAACCGAGCTTGCAGTAGCAATAACCAGCCACTTGTAATTGGCTGGTTAATTATCACACTCCTGCAAACTAGCAAATTTGCCCGTTTGCGGGCAAGCGATAATTTAGCGCTCCACTTATAATCTAGCCCTAAATTAATGCTAGGTAGAATGATGCAGTCAAAGAAAAGATTACTCTCATAATAACACGTAAATATATTTTGTACAGCTTCATTAGCTGTTTAAATATTGACAAAATAAGTGTAAAGTTTTAGTGTTATAAAACAAGGATTGTTCTGTGCTTCCATTTTTAACAGGAACTAAACGGCTCACAATGTCAGAATGGAATTACAGCAAAAGGGGACAAAATAAATAATGAAAGTATATTGCAGAGGTTTTTTATATATATATATAAATTGGATCATTTTATATTTCCATCTCATAGTGTTTAATGTCCCTTTAATTAATGTTATAAAGACTATACACATTCTCATCCATGCACAGCTAAGTGGCACAGCTTCACATTTTTGGAGATAGTAAAAACCTAGGTCACATGGAATAAAAATATAAATGGGGCCAGATACTGTTTATATGCTTTACACCGGTAGTATAACCATAGAAGTTCTGCTAATCAGCCCTTAAAGGGATATTATAGTGCAAAAATGGCGTGCTCAGATTCATTAGAGCAGGTCATTTTAGCACTAACAACCCTGCAGTGCTATGTATTTACCCCAAAGGGAATAAACACATAGTTAAAGTACTGTTCAAGACTAGATGGTGATACAATCGACAGGTGCACGATCCAGCTGTGCAACTGACGCTGCTGATTGGCTTAGTGTGTGTTCAACCTACAGCATTGCAGGGTCACTAGTGCTAAAAGACATGTTTTTACGAATTAGAGCATGTCATTTTTGCAATATAATGTTCCTTTAAAAAAAGGAATGAAACAATTTTTTTTTTCTTTCATGATTCAGATAGAGCATGTTATTTAGGCATAAGAGCAGCAATACATTACTGGGGGCTAGCTGCTGATTGGTGGCTGCAGTTGTATGTCTCTTGCCATTGGCTATCCAGTTGTGTTCAGCCTGCTCCCAGAAGCGTATTGCTGCTCTTCAACAAAGGATACCAAGAGAATAAAGCAAATTTTATAATAAAAGTAAATTAGAAAGTTGTTTTGTCTATCTGAATTATCAAAGAAAAAACTGTACTGTACATTTAAGGTTCAGTTGTAGACAGACATGCACTTCCTGTCTACTTTAAAAATCAAAATAAACAGTTTTATCTAACGTGTGTAAATAGTGCTTTTTCATATGTAGGATTTATTTTTGTTTACTGTGCTTTATAAATTGACATTGTATTCTAATAATAAAGCTTGAACATTTTATTCTTAAAGGGACAGTCTAATCCAAAATAAACTTTCATGATTCAGATAGAGAATGTAATTTTAAACAACTTTCCAATTTACTTTTATCACCCATTTTGCTTTGTTCTCTTGGTATTCTTAGTTGAAAGCTAAACCTAGGAGGTTCATATGCTAATTTCTAAGCCCTTGAAGGCCCCCTCTTCTCTCAGGGCATTTTGACGGTTTTTCACAACTAGAGGGTGTTAGTTCATGTGTGTCATATAGATAATATTGTGCTCACGCACGTGGAGTTCCTATGAGCCAGCAGTGATTGGCTAAAATGCAAGTCTGTCAAAAGAACTGAAATAAGGGGGTAGTTTGCAGAGGCTTAGATACAAGCTAATCACAGAAGTAAAAAGTGTATTTATATAACAGTGTTGGTTATGTAAAACTAGGGAATGGGTAATAAAGGGATTATCTTAAAACAATAATAATTCTGGTGTAGACTGCCCCTTTAAATAATAATTGCAAGTGATGTGTTCAACCTATCCAAAGAATTAGAGAATTTTATTATTACACTTGAATAGGCCTTTATATCCAGCGAATGTTTATTTTAAAGGGACCGTCTACACCAGAATTGTTATTGTTTTAAAAGATAGATAATCCCTTTTTTACCCATTCCCCAGTTTTGCATAATCAACACAGTTATATTTCTATATTTTTTACCTCCTGTGATTATCTTGTATATAAGCCTCTGCAAACTGCCCCTTTATTTCAGTTCTTTTGACAGACTTGCAGTTTAGCCAATCAGTGATGGCTCCCGGGTAACTTCACGTGCATGAGCACAGTGTTATCTATATGAAAAACATGAACTAACACCCTCTAGTGGTGAAAAACCTGTTAAAATGCATTCTTAAGAGGCTGCCTTCAAGGTCTAAGAAATTAGCATATGAACCTCTTAGGTTTAGCTTTCAACTAAGAATACCAAGAGAACAAAGAAAAATTGGTGATGAAAGTAAATTGGAAAATTGTTTAAAATTACATGCCCTATCTGAATCATGAAAGTTTTTTTTGGACTAGACTTCTTGGGAAAAAAAATGAAAGAAAATAATGAGTTCCACATGCGGCTATAGTTAGAGAGTGCATCAGGATACTAAATTAAAGGCATTTTCTTGTTTTGTTTTCCTAAAGAAGGGCAGTTCACAATGTATTTAATTTTTTTTTTTTTTTAAACTGTACCTGTCCTTAGAAATGACATTGTTTTCTTGCCAGACAGGGGAGGTAAATATAGGGCACAAAAGCCCAAGGTGGCACTCGACAAATTTGCTGGAATTCCACCTCTGGGGTCTATTGCTTGGATTCATTGTCTGCAATTGTAGTGTTTTTATAAATATTTTTATGAATCCATGGTATATTTTAGTAATGCACGCATTCATAAAGTTTACCACCCCTATTCTATATGATAGCATGAGAAAAATGGCAATGTATTTGTACTGACTGAATCGGGCGGGCTGTGGCGTTTGAGCAACTGCCTTAGAAGTGTTAGTTGTGACTGACCTTGGGAGAGTACTAGCGCAGTGCCGTTCTGTAACACCATTATTTCATTATCAGCATGTGCTGTCCTTTTTATGTTGTCTGTAGCAGTAACCAGGAGGGAACAGTGTATTAAAGGGACACTAAATCCAAACATTTTCTTTCATGATTCAGGTAGAGAATACAATTTTGAACAATATTTCAATGTACTTCTATTCTCTGATTTGCTTCATTCTTTAGATATCCTTTGTGGAAGAAATAGAAATGCACATGGGTGAGCCAATCACACGAGGCATCTATAAGCAGCCACCAAACAGCCTATCTAGATATGCTTTTCAGCAAAGGATATCGGGAGAATGAAGCAAATTAGATAATAGAAGAAAATTAGAAAGATGTTTAAAATTGAATATTCTTTCTTAATCGTGAAAGAACATTTTTGGGTTTCATGATCTTTTAATCTCTCAAATGCCAGTAAAACACATACGCCTAGATTACGAGTCTTGCGTTAGCCTTAAAAAGCAGCGTTGAGAGGTCCCAACGCTGCTTTTTAACGCCCGCTGGTATTACGAGTCTGGCAGGTACAGGTGTACCGCTCAATTTTTTTCCGCGACTCGAGCATACCGCAAATCCCCTTACGTCAATTGCGTATCCTATCTTTTTAATGGGATTTGCCTAACGCCGGTATTACGAGTCTTGGAAAAAGTGAGCGGTACAGCCTCTTCTGTCAAGACTGATACCGCATTTAAAAGTCAGTAGTTAAGAGTTTTAGGGCCTAACGCCGTAACATAAAACTCTTAACTAAAGTGATTAAAAGTGCACTAACGCCCATAAACTTCCTATTAACCCCTAAACCGAGGCCCCCCCGCACATCGTAAACACTTAAATATATTTTTTAACCCCTAATCTGCCGACCGGACATCGCCGTCCCTAACATCGCCGACACCTACCTACATTTATTAACCCCTAATCTGCCGCCCACAACGTCGCCACCACTATATTAAATGTATTAACCCCTAAATCTAAGTCTAACCCTAAATCTATCCCCCCCTAACTTAAATATAATTTAAATAAATCGAAATAAAATAACTAAAATTAACTAAATTAGTCCTATTTAAAACTAAATACTTACCTTTAAAATAAATCCTAAGCTAGCTACAATATAACTAATAATTACATTGTAGCTATTTTAGGATTTATTTTTATTTTACAGGCAACTTTGTATATATTATAACTAGGTAAAATAAGTACAAATTTACCTGTAAAATAAACCCTAACCTAAGTTACAATTACACCTAACACTACACTATAAATAAATTTATTACCTAAATTAAATTAAACTAATTACAATTAAATAAAATAAACTAAAGTACAAAAAAACCCACTAAATTACTAAAAAAACCACTAAATTACAAAAAAATAATAAAATAATTACAAGAATTTTAAACTAATTACACCTACTCTAATCCCCCTAATAAAATAAAAAAAGCCCCCCAAAATAAAAAAAGCCCTACCCTATACTAAATTACAAATAGCCCTTAAAAGGGCCTTTTGCGGGGCATTGCCCCAAAGTAATCAGCTCTTTTACCTGTAAAAAAAAATTACAATACCCCCCCAACATTAAAACCCACCACCTACCCAATCCCCCCTTAATAAAACCTAACACTACCCCCTTGAAGATCACCCTACCTTGAGACGTCTTCACCCAAACGGGCAGAAGTGGACCTCCAGACAGCCAGAAGTCTTCATCCGATCCGGGCAGAAGTCTTCATCCAGATGGCATCTTCTATCTTCATCCATGCGGAGCGGGTCCATCTTCAAGCCAGCCGACGCGGAGCATCCTCTTCCAACCACATCCATCTGAAGAATGAAGGTTCCTTTAAATGACGTCATCCAAGATGGCGTCCCTTGAATTCCGATTGATTGGCTGATAGGATTCTATCAATAGAATGCGAGCTCAATCGCTGATTGCATCAGCCAATAGGATTGAACTTCAATTCTATTGGCTTATTGCATCAGCCAATAGGATTTTTTCTACCTTAATTCCGATTGGCTGATAGGATTCTATCAGCCAATCGGAATTTAAGGGACACCATCTTGGATGACGTCATTCAGTTGGATGTCGTTGGAAGAGGATGCTCTGCGTCGGCTGGCTTGAAGATGGACCCGCTCTGCTCCGGAGGGATGAAGTTAGAAGATGCCGCCTGGATGAAGATTTCTGCCCCTCTGGAGGTCCTCTTCTGCCCGGATCTGATGAAGACTTCTGGCCGTCTGGAGGTCCACTTCTGCCCGGTTGGGTGAAGACATCTCAAGGTAGGGTGATCTTCAAGGGGGTAGTGTTAGGTTTTGTTAAGGGGGGATTGGGTGGATTTTAGAGTAGGGTTGGGTGTGTGGGTGGTGGGTTGTAATGTTGGGGGGTTTATTGTTTGTTTGTTTTTTTTTGTTTTTGTTTTTTTTTTACAGGTAATAGAGCTGATTACTTTGGGGCAATGCCCCGCAAAAGGCCCTTTAAAGGGCTATTTGTAATTAAGTGTAGGGTAGGCATTTTTATTATTTTGGGGGGCTTTTTTATTTTATTAGGTGGATTAGATTAGGTGTAATTAGTTTTAAAATTTTTTAATTATTTTATTATTTTCTGTAATTTAGTATTTTGTTTTTTTTCGTACTAGTTTATTTAATTGTAGTTAGTTTAGGTAATTAATTTAATTATAGTGTAGTGTTAGGTGTAATTGTAACTTAGGTTAGGGTTTATTTTACAGGTAAATGTGTTAATATTTTAACTAGGAAGTTATTACATAGTTAATAACTATTTAATAACTATTGTACCTAGTTAAAATAAATACAAACTTGTCTGTAAAATAAAAATAAATCCTAAGATGGCTACAATGTAACTGTTAATAACTATAATGTAGGTGGTGGCGGTGTCCGGAGCGGCAGATTAGGGGTTAATAATAAAATGCAGGTGGCGGCGATGTCGGGGGCGGCAGATTAGGGGTTAATAAGTGTAAGATTAGGGGTGTTTAGACTCAGGGTTCATGTTAGGGTGTTAGGTGTAGACATAAAATGTGTTTCCCCATAGGAATCAATGGGGCTGCGTTAAGAGCTGAACGCTGCTTTTTTGCAGGTGTTAGGTTTTTTTTCAGCCGAATCAGCCCCATTGATTCCTATGGGGAAATCGTGCACGAGCACGTTTAGCCAGCTTACCGCTACCGTAAGCAGCGCTAGTATTGAGGTGAGATGTGGAGCTAAATTCTGCTCTACGCTCACCTTTTTGCGGCTAACGCCGGGTTTAAAAAAACCTGTAATACCAGCGTTACTTTTTAGGTGAGCGGTGAGGGAAAACTCTGCGTTAACACCGCACCCCTGTTACCGCAAAACTCGTAATCTAGGTGATGGTAACTAAGGCGTATATCGCTTCTTACACAGTTTTGGTTTGGGTTTTTGTTTAAAAATAAGTCCACACATCACTTTTTATAAAAATATGTATACATAGGGGTATTATAACTCATGTATTACTGTTTCCGGATAGCACATGTAAATATTCATGTCTTTATTGATTGGCTTTGTTCTAGCAGCCAATTATTTATTGCATTTTTTGCCCGTCCTTTATGGATCTCTTTCTTTTCCAGCCATGCTGGAGTGAGCCGCAGTGCTGCTGTAGTCGCCGCTTACCTGATGAACACCAACAAGCTAACATTGGAAGATGCCTACGCAAAGCTCCAGACTCTCAAAGCTGACGTCAAGTAAGTTTTTTATTCTGTGTACTAAATCAGGGCTTGGCAAACTTAGATAAAACGTAGGAGCCAGGCATTTTTTTAATTTTTGTTTAGGTTTTGGGAACCAAGATAGATCTAGGTGGCCCTGCCCTAGGGTGTTAATAAATAACTGAAATATTCAGCTTTGTATATTGGACATGTTTGTTATAATGAACATGCAGCACTGTACAGAATTAAAAAACTGTGCGAATATTATGCGTATATTATTTGGTATGTTCAGCAGTTGTTGGATTTAGGAATGAAACCCATATAATCCTAGCACTACAATTTGAGTGATTTAAACATGGGTAGCAAGTATTTCTTGCTGTTATATACTTTTGAGGTACCCACGTACTCTCTCACTAACATATCTTTTAAATATGCTGTTTTTTTTATTAAATACAATATACCAATATGGACCATGTTCTTGATTAACTCTGTAGGGAAAAATTGCATATTTTTCTTTTCTTTTTATTCCTATGATTGCTAATATCTTGTCTCGTGATTGCTTTAACCTGCACTTCTTAATTAGCTATTAAAAGGATATACTTAATTAGCTATTAAAGGGATATACAATTTTTTTAATTTTTTTTCCAGTTTTCTTCTATTATCAAATTTGATTTGTCCCCATGATATTCTGTGTTGAAGAGATACCTAGGTAGGCATTTGGTGCACTAAGTGGCAGGAAATAGTGCTGTTATCTAGTGCTCTTGAAAGTAGATAACATTCTTGTAAAACTGCTGCCATATAGAGCTTCAGAAATGTGCACACTTCTCTTTGTATCTTTTGTTGCAAAAGCTGTGACAAACTCAGAACAAAGACAATGTTCTAATAGAAGTAAATTGTTTAAAATTGCATGTTCTATATGAATCATGAAAGATAAATGTTGGATTTTGTATCGCTTTAATTCCACAGGAGAATCCTATTAGATTAAATGAATGGCACAATTATTTTATACAGGAAAAAAAGAACTATAGGATTTGTGGCCCCAGGAATAAGGTGAAATAAAAATGTATGCTTTTAGGTGGTCAATATGGAGATGAGAACAGAAGACAGAGGGTACCCTGAAACCTTACATATATCTGACCCTCTATCACTATTTTTAGGAAATCTGTTGTGTGTTTTATAGCCATACATTTATTTTTGGCCCTTAATGCCTCTACAACATTGATCTGTGGCCCCCGTGTGTTAGCTTTCAATGACCCGATCCCATCATTGGAAATCATACGATCGGATGAACAATCGCATGATTTCAATTTGTCAAATTAGTCCTGGCGGGAAAGGGTTAACCACCATAGAAAATACTGCAACCCCTTGTAAAACATCTGACAAATTTGTCCTGTCTAGTGTATCTTCTACTTAATTTTATTGTAGTATCTCTAAATGATCTGTTAGTTTTTGTTTTTTTTAGGAAAAATTAATTTTAATTACCCCATTCTTTGCATTTATTTTATAATTGTTATTACTTTAAAAAAAATCCATGTTTATACTCTTTAAAGATAAGTGGCAAAATAAACTTGTAGGAAACCAGGCTGACAAACCAACACCAGCACTCTTCAACCACCTTCACCCTGATGGTCCTAGGTCCTTTAGAAATGTCTCTACTCTCTTCCTGGTTCAGTTCAGAACAAGGTTACAGAAAGTTGCTCCTTCAATCCATTGACCAATTACTGATGTGCTTTGTGTCGATGAACTTGATCACTGCACAAAATGCTTCTGATTGGGCCATTCCTCCCTTTGTTTTATATATTTATTATTTATATATTTATGCTATAGAACAACAAAACTCTGTTTTGAAAACATGATTTTCATTTAAATAACCATTGAAAAGTAAATAGTTTATACGTTGTATTGCAATTTTGTTGATCTGCTTTTAATAAATATTTATATTGCAGAATTAATGAGGAATTTGTAAACCAGCTTTCTCTTTATGAAGCAATGGGCTGTGATGTGGATATGACGAGTGCAGGTTACAAACAGTATCGCCTACAAAAAGTGACAGAGAAGTACCCAGGTGAGTGTCACAGGGCCGATGATCAAAAACTCGCCAGCATGGAGATAAATTGTGTAAAATCTTTAGGATCTTTTTTAGATCTTATATTGTAATGTAGTGGTCTCACCGTCACACCCAGGATCCTGCATAGTGAGATAAATAGTTCTTAAAGGGACACTGAACCCAAATGTTTCTTTTGTGATTCAGATAGAGCATGAAATTTTAAGCAACTTTCTAATTTACTCCTATTATCAAATTTTCTTCATTCTCTTGGTATCTTTATTTGAAATGCAAGAATGTAAGTTTAGATGCCGGACCATTTTTGGTGAACAACCTGGGTTGTTCTTGCTGATTGGTGTATACATTCATCCAACAATAAAAAAGTGCTGTCCAAAGTACTGAACCAAAAAAAAAAGCTTAGATGCAAGAGAGCGAAGAAAAAGTGATAATAGGAGTAAATTAGAAAGTTGCTTAAAATTGCATGCTCTATCTGAATCACAAATGAAAAAAATTTGGGTTCAGTGTCCCTTTAAAGGAACATGAAACCCAAATATTTTCTTTCATGATTTAGGTAGAACATACAATTTTAAACAACTTTCCAGTTTACTTTTATTATCAAATTTGCTTCATTCTCTTGGTATTATTTGTTGAAGGAGCAGCAATGCACTACTGGTTTCTAACTGAACACATGGGGGGAGCCAATGACAATCGGTGTGTATGTGTGTGTGTGTATGTGTGTGTATATGTATATATATATATATATATATATATATATGTATATGTATATATATATATATATATATATATATATATATATATATATATATATATATATATATATATATATATATATATATATATATATATATGCAGCCACCAATCAGTAGCTAGAACCTAGGTTATTTGCTGCTCTTGAGCCTACCTAGATAAACCTACAGGAGAGGATAACAAGAGAAGAAAGGAAATTAAATAATAGAAGTAAATTGGAAAGTTGTTTAAAATGGTATGCTCTGTCTAAATCATGAATGTCTAATTATGACTTTACTGTCCCTTTAAGTTAAAATTTACATTTAGTACATTATTAGAGGGACCTCGCCATACTGACAAGACAAGAACTTTAGATCATCTGGCCCGTAGTTTGTAAGCATTCTTTATTACATTCGTTGGACGTCATTCCCGTGAATACCATGTCTCATGATGATATAGATATTGCAGGATATCTGTGAAAAAAGTACATGAAAGGGACATTAAAGTACAAGTAAAACTTCAATAGATTGGATAGAATATGACATTTTAAACAACTTTCCAATTTACTTTTATTATCAATTTTGCTTAGTTCTCTTGGTATCCTTTTTTAAAGAAAGACGATAGGTGAGCTCAGGAGCGTTCACGTGTCTTTAGCCATCTGGCAGCAGTTTTTGCTACAGTAATACATACTTACAAACCATGCTGCCATTGAATACTTTAGACACTCAATGGCAGCAGAGTTTGCAACTATGTTTAAAGGGCCATAATACCCAAATGTTTAAACACTTGAAAGTGATGCAGCATAGCTGTTAAAAGCTGACTAGAAAATATCACCTGAACATCTCTATGTAAAAAAGAAAGATATTTTACCTCAAAAGTTCCTCAGTAGCCACATCCCATTGTAAAGGATTTCTAAGCAGCAAATTAGTATGTCTGTCCCGGGACGGCGGAAGGGGCGAGCTTACGTGCACTCTCATCTTATTTCCCTATTCAGTGTAAGGAAGTTTGCTATGAAATCTTATGAGAGTTAAGTGAAATCTCATGAGATCACAGTAAAAGAGTTCATGACCTCAGCACTGCTGATGCTGATTGGCTGCTGTTCATTTCTTCATTTTTTTTATTTTTTTTTACCTGCAGCTGGGCTGCAGCTGAGTATAACATTTTACACAAAACTCACTCTGCTGAGCTGAGGAGATTGTGAGGTAAAATATCTTCCTTTTTTTACATAGAGATGCTCAGGTGATATTTTCCTGTCAGCTTTTTACAGTTATACTGCATCAGTTTCAAGTGATTTAGCATATGAGTATTATGTCCCTTTAACATTGCTATAAACTTTGTGGCAATTACTGCTGCCAGGTGGTTAATAACACGTGAATGCTTCTGAGCTCACCTAGGATTACTGTTTAACAAAGGATACCAAGAGAATTAAGAACAATTGATAAAAGAAGCAAAGTAGAAGGTTGATTACAATTGCAAGTTCCATCATGAACATTTCATTTTGATTTTACTTTAAACTTGGAATTGTTGAAGGGATATCAAAGTAATACATTGATGTTAACCCCTTAATTCACATATATAAGTATCTCACAAGGGTGTATAAAGATCTGTGTGCGTCTCAGAGAACCCATCTTTAGACCACTGACCTTTCTCTCAAAGTGAATTTTATACGGCAGTTGCATGGAGCCAGTTGGCTGCATGCATTCTTTACCCCATAGCTGCCTGAACCAATCAGGTTGCCTGTAAAGTAACACAGCATATCATAGACCAAAATAAATTTAGTGCAAAATATTCCCATTTGTTAAAGGGATATTACAGCCAAAATTGAAATACACCTGCACATTTTACTTTTGCTTAGAGCAACTTTTTTACAATGTACTTGTATTTGCTTTTACTGGAAGCATGTTTTTTTTCTCACTACACAGCTAATATATACACTGACACTGGGTAAATTATAACTGCCAGGCCACTGAACAGGTGATGTTACAGAATTTGAGTACATTTGACCTACAATGCATGCACCTGTAATAATCTGTACTTACAAAACAGGAATAATGTGTAATTGTACCCCAGCACATATAGTAGCATTCTGGATAATCGTAAAATGGAACTCAGAATAAAAATTCTCCCAAGCTGTTTTGTAAAAAGATAGATAATCCCTTTATTACCCATTCCCCAGTTTTGTATAACTAACACGGTTTTATTAATGCACGTTTTACCTCTATGATTACCTTGTATCGAATCCTCTGCAGACTGTCCCCTTATCTCGGTTCTTTTGACAGACTTGCATTTTAGCCAGTCACTGCCCTCTCATAAATAACTCCACGGGCATGAGTACAATGTTATCTATATGCACACATGAACTAATGCTCGCTAGCTGTGAAAAACTGTCCAATGCATTCAGGTAAGAGGCAGCCTTCAAGGGCTTAGACATTAGCATATAAGCCTACCTAGGTTTAGCTTTGTACAAAGCAAACTTGATGAGAAAAGTAAATTGAAAGTTGTCTAAAATGACATGCCCTATCTGAATCATGAATGTTTAATTTGGACTAGACTGTCCCTTTAAAGTAAAAATTAAACTTTCATGATTCAGATAGAGCACATCATTTTAAACAACTTTCCAATTTACTTCCATTATCTAAATGGCAACATTCTTTTTATCTGCACACTTTCTGAGGCACCAGATCCTACTGAGCAAGATTAACAGGCTATATACGTATATGCATTTTGTAATTGGCTGATGGATGTCACATGATGCATTAGGCATAAAAATGTAACTAACTTTGACATTTGACAGAAAAACGTATGCTACATCAAAATGATTCAGCAGATGTGAGAGTACAATCTATTTTGTAATAAAATAAACTTAAATTATGCAAAGCAAAATATCGAGAAGACAATTGCAATCATTTTAGCTAGAAGTTAACCCTTGGCTCAGTAGGAATTAGGCACATGCATTCGAGTAGTATGTAGCTTCATTCAGCTCTTTTTGGAGCTAGAATTGTTTTGTGTAAAAGTGCAACAGACACAGATCTGGATTTGCACAAAGCCATATGACGCTACCAACAGCTTTATTCTGCATTTGTTTAAATATACCAATGCATAATATTATTTATTTTACACTACATGTAATACATTAACCATCGTACTAGGAAAAATTATTGCAGTAAAAAAACAATTCGTATAATTTACAATATGAAATTTAGATAATTTAAACATAATTAAAGGGGCATGAAACCCAATTTTTTTTTCTTTCATTATTCATACTGAGCACACAATTTTAAACAATCTTCCAATTTACTTCTATCATCTAATTTGCTTAGTTTTCTTTGTTGAAAATCATACCTAGGTAGGCTCATGAGTTGGGAGCTAGCTGCTGATTGGTTGCACATATACGCCTCTTTTCATTGGCTTATCAATGTGTTCAGCAAACTCCCAGTAGTGTATTGCTGCACCTTTAATAAAGGATACCAAGAGAATGAAGCAAGCTTGCTAATAGAAGTAAATTGAAAAGTTCTTTACAAATGTATGTTCTATTTGAAGAAAGAAAGAAAATATTTGGGATTTCATGTCCCTTTAAGCAACTGCATTATTGTGATAAAGAAAATTCTGTAACGTTAGTTTTTGTGGTGGCGAGAAATTGATGTGGTGATTATTATTATGATAAATTATTTCCTCCAAATAATAGTGAATAAAGGAAATTAGTAAATGTATTCATCTTATTGGAGTAATATCCCCACGTAAGGAAACATTATTATAGTTTTGTGTGAAGATGGGGAGTGGGAAGATATTTAGGGGCCAATTTATCATGGCCCGAATAGAGCCAAATACCCCCGTTTCTGCGCGAGTCTTCACGCTCGCCGGAACCAGGAGTTAAGAAGTAGCATATCATGTATGCCAGACATTGATAAATCAGCCAATTAGTCTGTACGATGCTGTAGGTTTTGGAGTCTGCTTATGTTAACCCCTTCTGATCTAGGTGTAATACGACCACCATTTCTGCAAGGAATTCCCTTCCCCCAATGTATGGTGTGCTCCATATTTTACGGATAGGCCTGTATGTAAATGTTGATCCAACCTTTGCCACGTGTTTTTTCAACCTCATGCAAGAACATTTGAATAACCATGCACAATTTATAGGGCTAGTTAAATAATAATCACCCATTGTCATTTTTGTACCATAATACATTTAAAAAAAATAAAAAAAATAAACAGCTTCCTGTTGGGCTGCTAAGTTGTTTGGTAATATTTTTGAAATGTACATAGTATAGTTTAGTCATGGCTATCACTATTACTTTGGCTCCAGTGTGTATTATTAAAGGGACACTAAAAGCCAGAATCTTTCTGTCACGATTCAGAAAGACAATAGAATTTTAAACATTTTTTCACTTCTATTATCTAATTTGCTTAATTATCCTGTATTCTTTGTTGAAGCAGCATTGCATTACTGGGTGAAACAATAACATGAAGCATATATGTGCAGCCACCAATCAGCAGTTCCCGAGCCTACCTAGGTATCCTTTTCAACAACTGATACCAAGAGAACAAAACAAATTAGATAATATAAGTAAATTGGAAAGTTGACTAAAATCAATTGCTATATCTGAATCATGAAAGAAAAAATAAAATTGGGTTTCCTGACCCTTTCTAAATAAGCAATCTTAATGTTAAAAGTAAATTGCATGCCCTATTTGAATCGTAATTTGGACTTTACTGTCCCTTTAAATTTAATCTCCATGATTAATTTCTTGTTGTGAGATAAATAATCTGAATTTGTTCTCTTTTTCCATCCTGTAGAACTTCAGAAGCTGCCAAAAGAGGTCTTTGCCTTAGACCCCAATTCTGTGGGGCAAACTACAGATGCCCTCTTCAGATGTAGAAAATGCAGGTAGTTGGTTTATAAGTTGAATTCAAAAGTAGAGACAATTGTAATGTGGCATTCATATTACATACACACATATATGAGAAAATCTATGTGTGTATGTGTGTGTGAGAGATCATCAGTATGTGTAAGTATGAGAGCATGTGTGAGTGACAAAGCAGGTGTGTGTGTGTGTGTTAGAGAGATCATCTGTATGTGTAAGTATGAGAGCATGTGTGAGTGACAAAGCAGGTGTGTGTGTGTGTGTGTGTGTGTTAGAGAGATCATCTGTATGAGCATGTGTGTGTGCATATACGTGTGTCTCGGCATATCATGGCCACTGCCTCACCAGCCTCTGACCTCACCGCACGTCATATATATATATATATATATATATATATATATATATATATATATATATATATATATATATACTTCACATCACTCACAGGACTTGATTCAAAAACGTTATTTATTCATAAACAAATTACTACATAAGGTCGATGTTTCGGCTTATAACTTAAGCTGTCTTCAAGACCAGAAATTGAAGACGAAGTCAAGAGCTCAGCGTGTCGAACGCCATTGGAAAAGCTGCACAATTAGTTATTCCTTTACTGTATCTTCATTTGAGTGGCATGGAAGTCTGATGGGTGTGCAAACCACATTTTGTAGAGGTGGAAAATGATTGTGACAAAGTTAGCAGGTTTTATGCATTATAACATTTCAGAGGTGAATTTTATAGACGTCCAGGTTTGTGACACCATTTATCATCTTAAACACCTTTTATATATTGGATACTTATAATTCTTTAAGATAGGGTTTACAAATGTGTTTGAAACGCAGGATTATAATCAGCAACCAATACACCCTTTTTAGTACCTGGGCTGAATTCATGGGCATCTGCAGACATTTTTCCAGGAGGGGGGAAAAATAAAGCAAAATACCCTAAGCATAATAATATTGCACAGTGCAGGTGCAGGGTGGCAGTCACTGTCAACCACATTGAGTTTAGCACCCGTAGAGAGTGGGGGCGGAGTAACTATACAACACCACAGAATTTCTTGATAAAAAGTCTTACTTTATTCTTCACAGATAAAACACATCATGCAATGTTTCAGCCCCACTGGCCTTAATTTGATATGCATGATTTACAGGGACAGTTCACCCCAAAAAATTCTCCCATTTAAATTGTTCCCAATGATCCATTTTACCTGCTGGAGTGTAATTAAATTGTTTAATTGTTTACAAGTAGCTCCATTACCCCTATTTTCGCCTTTGAAATAGCTGATTTAGCTTGTGGTTTCCCAACCTATACTGAAAGTTTTGATACTGAAGTCTCAGCTATTGAATAGCCTAAGTAACACAGTCAGCAGAATAAATTACACTCCCAGTGGGGTCCAGGATAGTTAAGTAATAAAATGATAATTTTCCATTGTTCTCTCTATGTATTGAGCTTTAGTTTTCCAGACAAATATAAGATAAGGAAGCAAATGTGTGTACACAAAGTGATAATATAATGAGATATATTACCTGAAGCTCAAACCATTTAATAGGCTGTGGTTTAAAAGCACAAAACCAGCTACTTCATATACACAAATAAACCTGAAAATGCAATTTCTCATACATTTTATACTCTGCAGCTGGTATAACAAGTCAATGAAAATACATTCATATAAAAACAATTTTACAGTGTACTGTCCCTTTAAGGCCAGTTGGGCCAAAACGTTGCATAATTTAGTTTTTATCTGTGAAGAATAAAGTAAAGACTTTTTATCAAGAAATTCTGTGGTGCTGTAGAATTGCCTATGTCTTGCTGTACTACTTAGGGGGAAGCAGTAACCCCTTCTATGTGCACCCAATAGTTATAGAAAGATTGGTGACTCGAATAGTGCTGCGCACAGAGTGAAATAAATATTGGTAGTAGCAGTAGTGATAATGTAACAAGATATTCAGCAATGCTATCTAAGGAGTAAAAAAAAAAGTGAAGACAGACATAGGTAGAGTGAGATAAAAAGACTGGAGGACTCTGCTCCCTGGAGAGCTTAAGAGGTTTGAGCATTACTTTTTACTACAATTAAAGGGACACTGAATCCAAATTTTTTTCTTTAATGATTCAGATAGAGCATGTAATTTTAAGTAACTTTCTAATTTACTCCTATTATCAAAAAATGGGCCGGCATCTAAACTTACATTCTTGTATTTCAAATAAAGATACCAAGAGAATGAAGAAAAATTGATAATAGGAAAGTAAATTAGAAAGTTGCTTAAAATGTCATGCTCTATCTGAATCACGAAAGAAAAAATTTGGGTTCAGTGTCCCTTTAAATGTTAAAAATACCCTTTAAAGGGGCAATGTATTTCATTTTCCCTGTGCTGTCTGACACTTTTTTTTCTAAATATACTGTAAATACAGACTGTATATGGAGGCATATATTATGGAGGTGTGTATATTGGGGTATTATAGTTGAGATATGGTGAGAGGTCCCTAGGGCCCATTTAGCTTTTGCATTGCTTTTTGGTAATTAGAAGGCCGCTAAATTCCGCTGCGCACCACACTTGTTTTATGCCCAGCAGTGACAGGGTTAATTAGGAAGCTTGTTGGGAGTTTGAAGGGTTAATTTTAGCTTTAGTGTACAGATCAGCCTCCCACCTGACACATCTCACCCCCTGATCCCTCCCAAACAGCTCTCATCCCTCCCCCACCCCACAATTGTCCCCGCCATCTTAAGTACTGGCAGAAAGTCTGCCAGTACTAAAATAAAATGCTTTTTTTTTATATATATATTTTTTTAAAATAATATATATATATATATATATATATATATATATATATATTCTGCTGTGTAGGATCCCCCCTTAGCCCCCAACCTAATTGATTCCCCCCCAAAGAGCTCTCTAACCCGCCCCCCACTAACTACTTTCCACCATTTTGACCCACTTTGCATTTAAATGTGTTTTTTTTTTCTTCTTTTTTTCTTCAAATAAACCTCTGTTTTTCTGTAGTGTAGCTTCCCCCCCCCCCCTCTATACCCTACCCCCTCCTCTCCCACCCACAACCGCCACCCACCACCCTCTCCCACCACTTCCACATTATCAATACCGGATCGCGGGTGCATGCGCACACACCCCCCGCGCGCGCTCCGGCCCGCACCCGACACTCGTTTCCGACTGCTGGCCGGAAGATTGCCAGCGATGGGCCGCCCACCCAGCTCACTGCAGCTGCTCCCACCCACCAACAATCGGCACCATCGCTGGCCGATGCAGAGAGGGCCACAGAGTGTCTCTCTCTGCATCAGTGTTTGAAAAAAGGTATTGCAGTGATGCCTCAATATTGAGGCATCACGGCAATACCTTGAAAGCAGCTCACTTCCAGCCGCTTTAAACCCCTATCGACGTACAGGGTACGTTGTTGGTCTTTAAAGACCAGTTTGTGTTTGATGTACCCTGTAGGACGTGTGTCGTTAAGGGGTTAAATAAACTGATACTATTTAGTAGTATCTATCTGTTTATCCAAATATCTACAGTTTAGTGGAGAAGATATCTCACACCCTACAATGAGACAGATTTTAAAGAGACAGCATTTTTTTTCCCTGCTTAGGTGAGCCAGTGGCTCCATCATTGACTCAACTCACATGTTCTTGTCCGGAAGTCGTATAACTCTGGTTTTCAGAGGTACTTTGAGGACTGAATTAGGAAATTTGTCTTTCTCTGGTAGGTACCCATTAGCTAAGGAATCCATTGTGTGTGTTCTCTTCTCAGACGCTCCTTGTTCAGGGTAGGAAGTATTCTAAATCATGCCTTGGGGTCTGGCTCTGCTGCATTCACCCACAAGCGGGTGACCACTCTTAAAGCCAATGATTCTACAAACTGCACTTCCTATTTTGTGGAGCCTGTTCAGTGGATGGAAACGTCGCTGCTGGGGGTGATGGACGGACAGGTAAGCCCAGAGGTGTAATGAGCTACTTTTTTAGTTTTATGCTGCATCATTTTCTCTTTTATGTATGATAATACTTTAATGTGTGGTTCATTTGTTTCTAATTGATAAATAACATCTAATAAAGATATAATGAGAAAATATAAATATGTAAGTTTAAAATACTTTATGCACAATTCCTCCCATGCACTTTGTTACTCTGCACGTTACTCCACACACAACTTTCCAATTTACTTCTTTCATCAAATTTTGCTTGGTTATCTTGGTATTCTTTGGTGGAGCGTGCACGTGCCTATGGCAGCAGTGTTTGTAACAATGCTATAAACAATGTTGCAAACACTGCTGCCAGATAGCTAAAGTATTGTGCACGCTCCTGAGCTCACCAAGGATTACTCTTTAGCAATGGATACCAAGAGAACTAAGCAAAATTGATCACAGAAGTAAATTGGAAAGTTGTTTTAAATTGTCATGTTCTATCCAATCAAGTTAATTTTAATTTTGAAACAACTGTCCCTTTAAGACATTTTAGAGGCTTCTGACTTCAGTCTGTACTTTCAACCAATCCTGTAGTGTTTATAAAAGCAGGGGAGTTGCCATACTTCATTTAAAGGAGTGCCCATAAGAGATATTAACAAATAAAATAATTGCAAGATATTAAATGTACAAATTCTCAGCACATACAAATGACTTAAAACATCATTATTTGTGTAAAATGTTTTTTTTAATTAAAAAATCATCAAAGCAAAATAGAAATTAACCATAAATGATGATCGTCCCCTAAAACTCACACAAACATCCAAAATAAAACATTCTTGCGTACAAACATCTGTTTACCTGGAATCTGTATATACAAAAAGAGAGACGCGCTCAACCTTGGAACGAACAATAGCGTAATAACTTGTTCTATGGCCTAGTTACCACCCTAGGAGCAGCCTCTTTTTGATTAAAGGGATAGTAAACCCGATTTTTTTTTTTTTTTTTTTTTCTTTTTTTTTCTTTCATGATTCAGATAGAGCATGCAATTTTAAGCAACTTTCTACTTTACTCCTATTATCAATTTATCTTTGTTCTCTTGATATCTTTATTTGAAAAGCAGGAATGTAAGCATAGGAGCCGGCCCATTTTTGATTCAGCGCCCTGGCTAGTGCTTGCTTTTTGGTGTCTAAATGTAGCCACCAATAAGCAAGTGCAACCCAAGTTCTGAACCAAAAATGGTCCGGCTCCTATGTTTACATTCCTGCTTTTCAAATAAAGATACCAAGAGAACGAATAAAAATTGATAATAGGAGTAAAGTAGAAAGTTGTTTACAACTGCATGCTCTATCTGAATCATGAAAAATTTAATTTTGACTTTAGAGTCCCTTTTTAACATTTGCCTTTCACAGAGAAGAACTTTCCTGTAGTATATCAGTCTGGTGGTAACTGGCCATAGAACAAGATATGACGCTATTTTTCGTTCCCTGGTTGAGCACTTCTCTCTTTTTGTGTAACTTTAATTTGTCCAGAGGAGAGCTACTAAAGTGGTACTTGGTCTAAAAATGTAAACTTCCCAGGAAAGGACTAAATAATATCTATAGCTTATAGGAGAGCAGGGAAAGAGGTTATATGATAGAAACATTCAAGTATATTAAGGGGATTATAAAGCCGAGGCTGGGAGTATTTTTCACAAAAAGGGCAATTTCAGAATAAGGGATCATGATCTCAAGTTGAAGGGAAGTAGGTTCAGGAGTAATTTACACTTCTTCACATAAAGGGTGGTTGAATCATGGAATAAACTGCCGTTACAGCTGGTAAAGACGAACACTGTGAGGGACTCTAAGAACGCCTGAGATAAGCCTAAGGCTATAGTACAAACTACTATTACAATTTAAGGAAATATTAGGCAGACTTGTTGAGCCTACTGTTATCTACCATCAAAATGTTTGTTACTATGTCATCTCATCAGCTGTCAGTGGGAAGAAAAAAGGCAGAGGATGTCAATATCTTCACATAAATTAGTTCATTATGCAGTATTCAACATATTGTCCAAACTTGTTTTAAAAGCAGCCCCATTGTGCAATGAAGGAAAAAGTTCTCAACACGTCAACATTGTAAAAATAGTCAATAAAGTTGTCCAGGTACTACCAGGAAGTATATTTATGCAGCTTGTTTCTGTTCAGTTATACAATTACTATAAAACAGACTGGACCCTTTATCCAACAATTCAATTTTTTATTCCAATCACTTATAATATTTTTTAGTAATTTTGTATGTGCTGGGAATTAGTAAATGTAATATTTTAGATGTATTGGCTGCATCCATCCCTGGGGACTATTTTATAGTGTTAACATAAATGGTTTAAATATGTGTAGTTAAAAAAAAAAAAAAAAAACACACAACCCAGCAACTTTGAAGTATACTTTTAATTATTTATTTTATCTCTTTTTCCTAGAATTTAAAGGGACAGTCAAGTCCAAAAAAAACTTTCATGATTCAAATAGGGCATGTTATTTTAAACAACTTTCCAATTTACTTTTATAACCAATTTTGCTTTGTTCTCTTGATATTCATAGTTGAAATCTAAACCTAGGAGATTCATATACTAATTTCTTAGACCTTGAAGGCTGCCTCTAATCTAAATGCATTTTGACAGTTTTTCACCTCTAGAGGGTGTTGGTTCATGTGTTTCATATAGATAACATTGAGCTCATGCATGGGATTTTACAGAGGAGTGAGCACTGATTGGCTAAAATGCAAGTCTTTCAGAAGAACTGAAATAAGGGGGCAGTCTAGGGTTGACACCCGCCCCGGTTTCACCGGGACAGTCCCGTTCTGAGGCTCTGTGTCCCGTGTCCTCCCGGAACTAGACTCAAATGCCCCGGGCTGAACGCTCCCCTGGCGCAGCAGTGAGCACAGACTTTACAAAAAATAAGATGGCCAGAGGAGCGCTTAGCGCGGGGTTACTAACCGGGTAGGTGGAGTCTGCAGGAGAGACGAAGCATGATGTGGGAGGGGGAACAGAGTCCAGGAGGGGAGTCGTCACATCCTACAGCAGACAGAGAGGACGTTGCGCGTGCGCGCCCGCCCACCAGTTACCCCAGTTACCCGCCCACTAGTTACCCGAGTCCGGTCACACGGGTTCATGATGACCCCAAGCTTAGCAATCCCAGGTAATGCGCGGTCTTATCTCCATCTTTCTCATCTCCAGACACTGCTCCAATAATTTTGTAAAGTTTTTTGCCCAAAAGTTAGTGTCAATTATATTTTCTCTTAAACTTGTTAATCTGAGTTTAGCTTTTCTATTAATTTTCTCGGCTATACTTACAGCACTATTTTACTTGGTTTTGGGGTTTCAACTTGGGATAGATATATATATATATATATATATATATATATATATATATCTATATATATATATATATATATATATCAAAGTGCACTCCAAACTTCACTAAAACTAGCCTTGGGTGCAGCAAACAGAGTATGCAGTATTGAGGAAAAAAGCACACTCCAAATCAGCTCGAAAACGTTCACAGAATAAAGTGGATATTAATGTAAGTCCTTTGGATATATATAATGTAGCAGAGAAGTGCACTCTCACTTAAACGTCAACTACCAGGGTGCTAGTAGATAATAATAATAAACAGCATACAGAAGAAACTTGCACTCGCTGGATTTTTCAAAAACAGATTTTACTTGTGACCGTGTAACGTTTCGGGGATAATGTATCCCCTTCCTCAGACGTCTGAGGAAGGGGATACATTATCCCCGAAACGTTACCCGGTAACAAGTAAAATCTGTTTTTGAAAAATCCAGCGAGTGCAAGTTTCTTCTGTATGCTGTTTATTATATATATATATATATATATATATATATATATATATATATATATATATATATATATATATATATATATATATATATATATATATATATATATAATTTCATAATGAATTTGAGGCCGTGACAAGCCATGCCCCAAGCCACACACCCAAGCCATGCCCTCCACGCCCACTTAAATAGTGTCCATAAATTTTTTGGGCAAAAGGTGGCAACCCTAGGACAGTCTGCAGAGGCTTAGATATAAGGTAATTACAGAGGTAAAACATGTATTATTATAACTGTGTTGGTTATGCAAAACTGGGGAATGGGTAATAAAGGGATTATCTATCTTTTAAAACAACAAAAATTCTGGTGTTGACTGTCCCTTTAACTAGATTTCACTGGGTTTCCATAAAGTAATGGGCATTGTCGTGTTGAAATGTAGGTTTTCCTCTAATCTTTCTCTTCTACTGAGGAGAGTTAGTGCCAGATATAAAACAAGCAGTAAAGGAGAGTGTGTATCTTCAATATTTAAACAACTAATTAAAAAAAATACATCTACGTGCGATTATCAGGCTAATCTTTGTTTTTATTATAGCATTATACCTAGTATTTATTTACTGTTAAATATCCCTATAAGATAGAACAGTGGTATTCTTGCACATAATATTTCTTAAAGGACCTCTAAACACAGTGCAATAACATAATCCGTAAATGCAATTTAAAAAGACAATGCAAAAAACACTTTGAATTACATATGAGTAGAAGATTTCTTTCTGACAATTTTTAAAGTTAGTTCTATTTTCCCTCCTACTGCATCATGTAACAGCCATCAGCCAGCCAATCACACAATGTATATAAGTATAATCTGTGAATTCTTGCACATTCTCAGTAGGAACTGGTGCCTCAGTAACTGTGCACATAAAAATACTGTGCAAATTTAGATAATGGAAGTGAATTGGAAAGTTGTTTAAAATGTATGTGTTCTATCTGAATCTTGAAAGTTTAATTTTGACTTGAGTATCCCTTTAAATAAAATAACTGATTCTGTTTCAAGTTGATCGTATGTTGTTTTAGTAACTGAAATGCCACTAAGATTGCCATTTTCCTTTTAGCTGCACTGTCTAATAATACCCTTCTCTTCCAGCTCCTCTGCCCTAAGTGCAGCTCCAAGTTGGGATCCTTTAACTGGTATGGAGAGCAGTGCTCCTGCGGGCGATGGGTAACTCCGGCATTTCAGATTCACAAGAATAGAGTGGACGAAGTGAAAGCCATTCAGATCCGCAGCTTACAGAAAAGCAAGACCTGAACAAGAGACAAAATCTGAGCACTGAGCGCTCTACTTATCTACAGATAAAATTCAGCAACAGTCAGTTAATACAGTTCGCTTTGGGACAACAAGGGTTTGAATATGCATTAAAATGTATTGATCCCTTTTGAGAATGCTGCAAATTGGAGATTGGATTATTATTAAATATAACTCTATGTTATTACTCTGTTTAAAGATGGTTTGAATTTTTTTTTTTATGATAAGTAACTCATTCATGGATTAGTCCTTTTATCCATATTTTTTTATATTGTTTGAAAAATAGCTTTGTATTTGTCATCTCTCGACCAATAATTACTTGCCAGGTTGTTGGTCTTTTAAAGAGACATTTCAATAATGCTTAAATAAAGAATGACCTTTTTGAAATTTGAAGTTAATGTTTTTGAAGAACTTTTTCTTTATAACGGCAGTGAGAGTCCACAGATTCATTCATTACCTTTGGGAAATACTTCACCAGGCCACCAGGAGGAGGCAAATACATCCCAAACAAAGCACTAAATTATCCCTCACTCTTCCCCTTACCCTCCCAGTAGTTATTTGCCTTGAGTTGTGGAGGTAGGCAGAGAGGTTCTCTGCTGAAGATTCTGATTTCCTTCCTATGTCATGGAGAGTCCACAATGTCATTCCAATTACTAGTGGCCAGCAGGAGGAGGCAAAGAGCACCCCAGCAAAGCTGTTAAGTGTAACTTACCTTACCCATAATCCCCAGTCATTCTCTTTGCCTTTGTCAATGGAGGATGTGCGAAGATGGTGTCTGAAGATATTTAATCCTTTTATGGGTACTTTTCCCTGCAATTTTTAAAGTTAGTTCTATTTTCCCTCCCACTGCATCATGTGACAGCCACCAGCCAGCCAATCACACAATGGGGTTATGCTGTGTCCATGTCAATCTCTTTAGTAAGAGTGGCTATTAGCAGTTACAAATAAAAACCTTGCCACTTTCTAACATTATTGCTACCCCTTCACAGAAAGCCAGGGTTGGTTACTCTACTCTTTCTTTTTCTTTAAGTCCCTGATAAAGAGTGGAGTATCTATCACCTAAAAAGCTGTTCCTGCCCTGCAGCTGGATCCACAGGTTAGTGCATTTGCCTTCTAGGTATTGAAGGACAACACTTGGGAGGTTAATTCCTCTGGTGGATCATTTCATTGAACAAGACCTTACAGTTAGTTTTTCAGTTGGGCAGTTTGGCATGCACTGGCATGTGATATTTTATGGAAACGTTAAGGGGTTAATAATGTTTACCCTTAGTTAGTTTGTGGAGAGACTGGCTGAAGGGGTAATTTAAGGCAATTTTGGAACCATAGGAAATTTCTTTATTATTATGTGAGGTAGTGTGGTGTACTTTAGTTTTATGCAGGTCGGACAGAAACGTGCGTTTTTACAGTGACACAGTTTTCTTTTTTAGTCCAATCACGTGACCCGCTTCTCTTCCGTCTTTAATATGCGGAGTGAGTTAGACATCTTGCGATCTTGTTGCCTATCTCTGTGCCTGCTTCGGTTGGATCACTAAACTTTGCTACTCTGGCATCCTTCTGATAGCAGATCCAATCAGATGTCACTTGCTGATTTTCTGGAGTGACTCGGTGTGGTAAGACTCCTCAACTCAGCCTGAGGTATAGAGAGAGGTGTGAGGACTTTTTTCTAAAATATTTTTTTTTCCTTTTTGTATGTTTAGAGGTGTGTAGTTTACTTTTCCCGTACTGGTGTTAAATAATTCTCATATTTTATATATTTGATATATTTTAAAATGGATTCAGACCATAGTTCATCCATTTCTTTTGACAAATGTTTGCTTTTGTCTGGAGGCTCAGGTTGGTACCTCCTGTGCAATTTTGTTCCACTTAATGCTTATCTAAGGCCTTAAAATTTAAAGATACATTACTCCCTTCTAAGCCTTATGTCTCTCAGGATAATGCTGTTCAAGATATGCCTCAGCTTTCTCCTCAAACGTCTCAAGCTATGGTTGTTTCATATGCAGTGTCCTGCGGTTCCTCTTGCTGCGCAGATAACTTCTGCAGTGTCTGCAGCTTTATCTGCTTTCCCTACTTCGGGTAAGCGTAAGAGGAAATCCTACATTTTTCTACTAGTAAGGTTTCTGACCCTTCTAAGTCTCCTCTGGTCAACCTTTCTCAAATGTCTGAGGAGGATACTTCAGTAGCTTCTGAAGGTGAAATCTCAGACTCTGACATGATGGGGAAAATGTATTCAGAATTTGAAAAAGTTAATTTCAGATTTAAGCTTGAACATCTCTGGTTGCTTCTGAAGGAGGTTCTAGCTACTTTGGATGACTCTGAACCTTTGTTTGCTGTCTACTAAACTTAATAGAGTTTATGTATCTCCATCTGTGGATGCTTTTCCTGTTCCAGACAAGATGTCTGAAATTATAGCTCAGGAATAGGATGTCAGGGGTTTCCTTTTCTCCTTCCCCTGTTTTTAAAAAGATGTTTCCTGTTGCTGACGTCATTCGTGATTCATGGCACACTGTGCCTAAAGTAGAGGAAGCTATCTCTACTTTGGCTAAAAGAACTACCATTCCTATAGAGGATAGTTGTTCCTTTTAAGGATCCTATGGATAAGAAGCTAGAGGCTTATTTAAAAAAAGATGTACATCCATCAAGGATTACAGTGGCAACCTGATATCAGAGGAGACTACAATAGAGGAGATCCAAGATAGGATCAAAACTTTTAACTGTCCAATACATTTATCTGTGGTGCTAACATGCAGGTTACTAGACTGGGAGCTAAGATGTATAGCTTTATTGTTCTAGCTCGCAAAGCTCTGTGGTTAAAATCCTGGACGGCTGATTTAACTTCAAAAGCCAAGCTTTTGTCTTTACCTTATAAAGGTAAGACTTTATTTGGACCTGGTCTGGCGGAAATTATTTCTGAAATTACGGGTGGAAAGGGATCTTTCCTTCCTCAGAACAAGATGAACAGATCTATTGGTCGCCAGAATTCTAATTTTCGCTCCTTTTGTAACTGTAAAGGACCAAAGTCTTCCTCCTTTTTCTTTCAAGCCATAGCAAGCCAAGGCCTCTTGGAGGTCCAGTCAGCCTTGGAATAAGGGGACGCAAAACAAGAAGCCTTTCGCTGACTCTTAAGTCAGCATGAATGGTCTGCCCCGATCCAATTTTGGATCAAGTGGGGGGCAGGCTTTCCTTTATTCGACAGGCTTGGATATGCGATGCCCCAGATCCGTGGACATAGTTTCTCAGGGTTACAAAATAGGTTTTAAGTCAAGCTTTCTCCTGCCAAGACTATCCTCAAACCAGTTAAAGAGGGAGGCCTTCTTAAATTCTTCCATTGGTTCAGGAAGGTCGGTTCATGACAACCATAGACCTGAAGGACTCGTATTTACATGTTCCCATTCACAGGGATCATCACCAGTTTCTAAGGTTTGCCTTTCTGGACAAGCATTTCCAGTTTGTTGCACTTCCATATGGTCTTGCCACGGCTCCCAGAATATTCACAAAGTTTCTGGGGGCTCTATTGGCAGTGATCAGATCCCAGGGAATTGCTGTGGTTCAGGTGTCCTCTTTTCAACTTGCAAAATCTCATACGGAGATGTTGTTGTCTTTTCTATGTTCCCACGGGTGGAAAGTGAATCTGGAAAAGAGTTCTCTAGTTCCAGCTACAAGAGTGTGTTTCCTATGGACAATCATAGATTCCCTGTCCATGAAGATTTTTCTGACTGACATCAGAAAATCCAAATTCTTGCTTCTTGCCTATCTCTCCAGTCTGCTATTCGTCCATCAGTGGCTCAATGCATGGAGGTGATTGGTCTGATGGTGGCATCAATGGATATCATTCCTTTTGCTCGGTTCCATCTACGATCTCTGCAGCATTGCATGCTCAGTCAATGGAACTGTCAATGGCAGATTTATTGCAGAGGATAAATATGGATCCCCTAACAAGAAGCTCCCTCTCGTGGTGGATTTCACAGGAACATCTGTCTCGGGGCACTTGCTTCCTGAGACTTTCCTCGGTGATTGTGACTATGGACGCCAGCCTGTTAGGTTGGGAAGCTGTTTGCAGTTCTCTAAAGATCATGGCCTGTGGTCTCGGGTTCTCGTGGTTCTCTTCCCATAAACATCTTGGAGTTGAGAGCAATCTTCAATGCCTTGACAGCTTGGCCTTAATTATCTTTAGTCCGGTTTATCAGATTCCAGTCGGACAACATCACCTCAGTGGCTTACATCAACCATCAGGGAGGAACTCTGAGTTCCTTGGCCATGAAGGAGGTGACTCGCATTCTGCAGTGGGCGGAAGCTCATGATTGTCTCCTATCTGCCATTCACATACCAGGAGTGGACAATTGGGAGGCGGCTTTTCTGAGCATACAGACTTTTCATCCCGGGGAGTGGGCTCTCTATCCGGAAGTGTTCTCAAGGATAACCCTCAGGTGGGGCGTTCCATCAAAACGCCAAGCTTCAAAAGTACAGATCAAAGTCAAGAGAACCTCAGGCCGCTCTGATAGATGCTCTGGCAGTTCCTTGGAGTTTCAGTCTAGCATACCTGTTTCCTCTGTTTGCTCTCCTTCCATTAGTCATTGCTCGTAAGAAACAGGAGAGATCGTCTGTGATTCTCATAGCTCCTGCCTGGCCTTGCAGGATCTGGTTCGCGGATCTGGTGAAGATGTCATCTCTTCCACCTTGGAGGTTACCTCTGAGGAAGGACCTTCTTGTGCAGGGTCCATTCCTCCATCCAAATCAAGATATTCTGAAGAAGACTGCTTGGAGATTGAACGCCTAGTCCTGTCTAGACGTGTTTTTTCTGAAGCGGTCATTGATACTATGCTTCAGGCTCGTAAACCTGTTACTCGCAGGATTTACCATAAGGTATAGCATAAATATGTTTTTTGGTTCAAATTTAAGGGTTTCTCCTGGAGCCGGGTGAGGATTCCCCGAATGTTATCCTTTCTTTAGGATGGCCTGGAAAAAGGTTGGTCAGTCAGTACTCTGAAGGGTCAGATTTCTGCACTGTCTATTCTTTTGCACAAATGTCTGTCAGATTTTCCAGATGTTCAAGCTTTTGTTCAGGCCCTGGTTAGAATCAGGCCTGTTTTTAAACCTGTTGCTCCTCCTTGGAGCCTTAACCTAGTTCTTAAAGTTTTGCAGCAGGCTCTATTTGATGTTGATATAAAATTGTTATCTTGGAAGGTTTTGTTTCTCCTTGCTATTTCTTCCACTTGCAGAGTTTCTGAGCTTTCAGCTCTGCAGTGTTATTCCCTGTACCTATGTACTAAATTGGGGCTTCTCCCTAAGGTGGTGTCAGAGTGAAACCTTAATCAGGAAATTATTGTTCCTTCTTTTTGTCTTTAATCCTTCTCATAAGGAACGTCTTTTGCATAACCTGGATGTTGTGCATGCTCTAAAATTTTACCTACAAGCTACTAAAGATTTTCGGCAATCTTCTGTCCTGTTTGCTGTTTTCTCTGGAAGGTGTAAGGGTCAGAAGGCCACTTCTACTACCCTTTCCCTCTGGTTAGGAAGTATGATTCGTTTTGCTTATAAGACAGCTGGACAGCAGCCTCCTGAGAGAATTACAGGTCATTCCACTAGGACTTTCTCCTTATCTTGGGCTTTCAAAAATTAAGCTTCTGTGGAACAGATTTGCAAGGCGGTAACATGGTCCTCTTTGCATTTTTTTCTCAAACTCTACAAATTTGATACTTTTGCCTCGGCTGAGGCCTCTCTTGTGAGAAAGGTTCTTCAAGCGGTGGTGCCTTCGATTTAGGTCCTCCTGCCTTGTTCTCCCTCCCTTTTCATTCTGTGTACTCTAGCTTGGGTATTGGTTCCCACTAGTAATTGGAATGATGTTTTGGACTCTCCATGTCATAGGAAAGAAAACAAAATTTATGCTTACCTGATAAATGTATTTCTTTCCGGGCATGGAGAGTCCACGACCCCGCCCTCTTATAAATAAATATTCGTCAGTTTTTTTTTAGTAAACCTCAGGTACCTCTATACCTTTTTTGTGTTTCCTCTTTTTCCATTTTCCTTCGGCTAAATGACTGGGGATTATGGGTAAGGGAAGTTACACTTAACAGCTTTGCTGGGGGGTGCACAAATTGGTTAAACACACAGTAGAAATACTGTTCGGAGCTCACAGAGCACTGCTGGTCCTAAACAGAAAACGCTACTAATTTAATCAGCAGTGTGAGTTACACATCCACTCTGGACCAGCAGTATTCTGTGAGTCCTGAGCGGTATTTCTACTGTGTTTTTAACCCCATTGCGGGGTTAAACGCACAGTAGTGTAGAGTCAATAGATAAAATGAAATGATCAAAAAGAATAGAAAGTGTATATATATATTCACCTTTTTTCACTTTATTTTTTGGATGAAAAGCTTTTTCTTTATCTACCCTAAATACTCACAAAGATGACACTAGATACCTTTTGGATTTATATATTTATTTATTTTTTATATATTTTTGGATAAAAATATATCCTTCTTGTCTTTGTAATACTCAAAAGGATGGCGCTAGATTTGTTTTCAGTATTTAGATTAATATATATATATCTTATTTTCTACTTCCTCATTTATTTTCACTGCTTGAAATGTAATAAATAAAAACCAATTGTATTTTCATTTCGCCTTAAAGGGACATGAAACCCAAATATTTGCTTTCATGATTTAGGTAGAACACACAATTTGAAACAACTTTCCAGTTTACTTCTATTATCAAATTTGCTTCATTCTCTTGGTATCATTTGTTGAAGGAGCAGCAATGCACTACTAGTTTCTAACTGAGCACATGGGTGAGCCAATGACAATCGGTTTATATATGCAGCCACCAAACCAATCAGCAGCTAGAACCTAGGTTCTTTTGTTGCTTACCTAGTTAAACCTTTCAGCAAAGGGTAACAAGCGAAGGAAGCAAATTAAATAATAGAAATAAATTGAAAATTTGTTTAAAATTGCATGCTCTGTCTGAATCATGAAAGAGATTTTTTTTGGGTTTCATGACCCTTTAAAGTCGGAAATCAAGCATTGATGCTCTGAACAGAAAATGGAGGTTGAACCAATCAAAAACAGCATTTCTATGTAGCTACCAATCACTGTCCTCAGGGAATGCAATGTTTGTACCGCACATCAATCCATATAACACAAGATTGGTTTGGATTACAGCCAAATTAATATCCGCTGTTTTGTGTAACTATTTGGTCTCATTGGCTGCACTCCCAAAGTTGTATTTAAAGTGATGGTAAATTCACAAAGTTTACTTTTCTTAAAATAAAAGATTTAACTTTTAAAATATATATGTAGCTCACTATTTTCCTCAAATATTAATTATTTCCAATAATAAATTATATTTTTAAGTCTCTTCGTTACCTGCCTCCGTTTCACAATTTTAATTTTTGTTTGATAGGCGGCTTGTTCATCCAATACGGGATGCACCATACGCCATTTAGCATCCGCACGCTCGCGAGCTGATAATTGAAAGTAGCATTAGGTGATAGTCGAACTGCGCAAGTGCATCTCTAACTCCGGTGAATATTCCTCATCTTTAGCGATTCACTGTTTACTGCTGCGATGAGGAATATGTCATTAGTGTAGTTATTTTTTGTTAAATAAGTTATATGAGTTTTCATTATAGCAAATCAATTGCATGTCATGGTAAAGAAAATATCTGGCCCGACACAACTGCCCCCTCCGCCATGTTAATAGCTAAAAATGGATATATCTCATAGATATAATTAAAAGGGCTTTTACATTAAAAATACAATATCAATAATGATATATTGCTTGTTTTTATTAAGGGGTTTCTTGCACAGTAAATCCATGTGCTGCTGTCACCGCAGCAGTAAACAGTGAATCGCTAAAGATAAGGAATATTCACTGTTTATATGATGGTGTGGTGACCGGAGTTAGCGCTGCACTTACACAGTTAGACTAGCAGCTGATGCTGCTTCTAGATACCAGCTTGGAAGCATGCGGATGCTAAATTACATAGGGAGCGTGGTGCATCCCCTATTGGATAAACCAGCCGCCTGTCAAATTGTGGCCAGGACACAAGTAACGGAGGGACATGAAAATAAAAATTATTATTGGAAAGCAGTTATTATTGAGGAAAACAGTTTGTTACCTATATTTCTTTCATGTAATTAGCAAGAGTCCATGAGCTAGTGACGTATGGGATATACATTCCTACCAGGAGGGGCAAAGTTTCCCAAACCTTAAAATGCCTATAAATACACCCCTCACCACACCCACAATTCAGTTTTACAAACTTTGCCTCCGATGGAGGTGGTGAAGTAAGTTTGTGCTAGATTCTACGTTGATATGCGCTCCGCAGCAAGTTGGAGCCCGGTTTTCCTCTCAGCGTGCAGTGAATGTCAGAGGGATGTGAGGAGAGTATTGCCTATTTGAATGCAGTGATCTCCTTCTAAGGGGTCTATTTCATAGGTTCTCTGTTATCGGTCGTAGAGATTCATCTCTTACCTCCCTTTTCAGATCGACGATATACTCTTATATATACCATTACCTCTACTGATTCTCGTTTCAGTACTGGTTTGGCTATCTGCTATATGTAGATGAGTGTCCTGGGGTAAGTAAGTCTTATTTTCTGTGACACTCCTAGCTATGGTTGGGCACTTTGTTTATAAAGTTCTAAATATATGTATTCAAACATTTATTTGCCTTGACTCAGAATGTTCAACTTTCCTTATTTTTCAGACAGTCAGTTTCATATTTGGGATAATGCATTTTAATTTAACATTTTTTACCTTAAAATTTGACTTTTTCCCTGTGGGCTGTTAGGCTCGCGGGGGCTGAAAATGCTTCATTTTATTGCGTCATTCTTGGCGCGGACTTTTTTGGCGCAAAAATTCTATTTCCGTTTCCGGCGTCATACGTGTCGCCGGAAGTTGCGTCATTCTTTGACGTTATTTTGCGCCAAAAATGTCGGCGTTCCGGATGTGGCGTCATTTTTGGCGCCAAAAAGCATTTAGGCGCCAAATAATGTGGGCGTCTTATTTGGCGCGAAAAAATATGGGCGTCACTTTTGTCTCCACATTATTTAAGTCTCATTTTTTATTGCTTCTGGTTGCTAGAAGCTTGTTCTTTGGCATTTTTTCCCATTCCTGAAACTGTCATTTAAGGAATTTGATCAATTTTGCTTTATATGTTGTTTTTTTCTTTTACATATTGCAAGATGTTCCACGTTGCAACTGAGTCAGAAGTTACTTCAGGAAAGTCACTGCACAGTGCTGGAGCTACCAAGCTAAGTGTATCTGCTATAAACTTTTGGTATCTGTTTCTCCAGCTGTTATTTGTATTGCATGTCATGTCAAACTTATTAATGCAGATAAAATTTCCTTTAGTACTGTTACATTACCTGTTGCTGTTCCGTCAACATCTAATTTTCAGAGTGTTCCTGATAACATAAGAGATTTTATTTTTTAAATCCATTAAGAAGGCTATGTCTGTTATTTCTCCTTCTAGTATACATAAAAGTCTTTTAAAACTTCTCTTTTTTCAGATGAATTTTTAAATGAACATCATCATTCTGATACTGATAATGGTTCTTCTGGTTCAGAGGTTTCTGTCTCAGAGGTTGATGCTGATAAATCTTTGTATTTGTTCAAGATGGAATTTATTCGTTCTTTACTTAAAGAAGTGTTATTTGCATTAGAAATAGAGGATTCTGGTCCTCTTGATTCTAAATGTAAACGTTTAAATAAGGTTTTTAAATCTCCTGTAGTTATTCCAGAAGTGTTTTATCTCCCTGATGCTATTTCTGAAGTAATTTCCAGGGAATGGAATAATTTGGGTAATTTATTTACTCCTTCTAGACGTTTAAGCAAATTATATCCTGTGCCATCTGACAGATTAGAGTTTTTTGAGACAAAAATCCCTAAGGTTATGGGGCTATCTCTACTCCTGCTAATGTACTACTATTCCTACGGCAGATAGTACTTCATTTAAGGATCCTTTAGATAGGAAAATTGAATCCTTTCTAAGAAAAGCTTACTTATGTTCAGGTAATCTTCTTAGACCTGCTATATTTTTAGCGGATGTTGCTGCAGCTTCAACTTTTTGATTAGAAGCTTTAGAGCAACAAGTAACAGATCATAATTTTATAGCATTATTATTATTCTATAACATGCTAATAATTTTATTGGTGATACCATCTTTTGATATCATTAGAGTTGATGTCAGGTATATGTCTCTAGCTATTTTAGCTAGAGAAGCTTTATGGATTAAACTTGGAATGCTGACATGTCTTCTAAGTCATCTTTGCTTTCCCTTTCTTTCCAGGGTAAATAATCATTTTAGTTCCTTTCCTTACAAGGAACAAAAGCCTGATCCTTCATCCTCAGGAGCGGTATCAGTTTGGAAACTATTTCCAGTTTGGAATATATCCAAGCCTTATAGAAACCTATAGCCAGCTCCTAAGTACCTATGAAGGTGCGGCCCTTATTCCAGCTCAGCTGGTATGGGGCAGATTACGTTTTCTTCAAAGAAATTTGGATCAATTCCGTTCTTAATCTCTGGTTTCAGAAACATTGTTTCAGAAAGGTACAGAATTGGCTTCAAGTTAAGGCCTCCTGCTAAGAGATTCTTTTCTTTCCCGTGTCCCAGTTAACACAGCAAAGGCTCAGCATTTCTGTAATGTGTTTCAGATCTAGAGTTGGCTGGAGTATTTATGCCAGTTCCAGTTCTGGAACAGGGGCTGGGGTTTTATTTTATCTCTTCATTTGTACCAAAGAAGGTCAATTCCTTCAGACCAGTTCCGGATCTGTCATTATTGAATCGTTATGTTAGGATACCAACATTCAAGATGGTTACTGTAGGACTATCCTGCCTTTTGTTTAGCAAGGGCATTTTATGTCTACAATAGATTTACAGGATGTGTATCTGCATATTCCGATTCATCCAGATCACTTTTAGTGTCTGAGATTCTCTTTTTAGACAAGCATTACCAGTTTTGTGGCTCTACCGTTTGGTCTAGCCTCAGTTCCAAGAATTTTTTTCAAAGGTTCTCGGTGCCCCTTTTTTCTGTAATCAGAGAATAGAGTTTTGGTATTTCCTTATTTGGACGATATCTTGGTACTTGCTCAGTCTTCTCATTTTCGAAGAATCTCATACGAATCGACTTGTGTTGTTTCTTCAATTTCATGGTTGGAGGATCAATTTACCATTCAGTTCATTGATTCCTCAGACAAGGGTAACCTTTTTAGGTTTTTGTACATAAATTCAGTGTCTATGACTCTGTCCTTGTCAGACAAGAGAAGTTTAACATTGATATCAGCTTGTCAAAACCTTCAGTCACAATCATTCCCTTTGGTAGCCTTATGCATGGAAATGTTGGGTCTTAGGACTGCCGCATCAGATGCGATCTCCTTTGCTCGTTTTCACATGCGACCTCTTCAGCTCTGTATGCTGACCCAATGGTGCAGGGATTACTCAAAGATATCTCAATTAATATCTTTAAACCGATTTTACAACACTCTCTGACATGGTGGACAGATCACCATCGTTTAGTTCAGGGGGCTTCTTTGTTCTTCCGACCTGGACTATAATCTCAACAGATGCAAGTCTTACAGGTTGGGGAGCTGTGTGGGGGTATCTGACGGCACAAGGGGTTTGGGAATCTCAGGAGGTGAGATTTCCGATCAATATTTTGGAACTCCGTGCAATTTTCAGAGCTCTTCAGTCTTGGCCTCTTCTCAAGAGAGAGTTGTTCATTTGTTTTCAGATAGACAATGTCACAACTGTGGCATACATCAATCATCAAGGAGGGACTCACAGTCCTCTGGCTATGAAAGAAGTATCTCGAATTTTGGTTTGGGTGGAATCCAGCTCCTGTCTAATCTCTGTGGTTCATATCCCAGGTATGGACAATTGGAAAGCGGATTATCTCAGTCGCCAAACGTTGCATCCGGGCGAATGGTCTCTTCACCCAGAGGTATTTCTTCAGATTGTTCTAATGTGGGAACTTCCAGAAATAGATCTGATGGCTTCTCATCTAAACAAGAAACTTCCCAGGTATCTGTCCAGATCCCGGGATCCTCAGGCGGAGGCAGTGGATGCATTATCACTTCCTTGGAAGTATCATCCTGCCTATATCTTTCCGCCTCTAGTTCTTTTTCCAAGAGTAATCTCCAAGATTCTGAAGGAATGCTCGTTTGTTCTGCTGGTAGCTCCGGCATGGCCTCACAGGTTTTGGTATGCGGATCTTGTCCGGATGGCCTCTTGCCAACCGTGGACTCTTCCGTTAAGACCAGACCTTTTGTCTCAAGGTCCTTTTTTCCATCAGGATCTGAAATCCTTAAATTTAAAGGTATGGAGATTGAACGCTTGATTCTTGGTCAAAGAGGTTTCTCTGACTCTGTGATTAATACTATGTTACAGGCTCGTAAATCTGTATCCAGAGAGATATATTATAGAGTCTGGAAGACTTATATTTCTTGGTGTCTTTCTCATCATTTTTCTTGGCATTCTTTTAGAATACCGAGAATATTACAGTTTCTTCAGGATGGTTTAGATAAGGGTTTGTCCGCAAGTTCCTTGAAAGGTCAAATCTCTGCTCTTTCTGTTCTTTTTCACAGACAGATTGCTATTCTTCCTGATATTCATTGTTTTGTACAATCTTTGGTTCGTATAAAGCCTGTCATTAAGTCAATTTCTCCTCCTTGGAGTTTGAATTTGGTTCTGGGGGCTCTTCAAGCTCCTCCATTTGAACCTATGCATTCATTGGATATTAAATTACTTTCTTGGAAAGTTTTGTTCCTTTTGGCCATCTCTTCTGCCAGAAGAGTTTCTGAATTATCTGCTCTTTCTTGTGAGTCTCCTTTTCTGATTTTTCATCAGGATAAGGCGGTGTTGCGAACTTCTTTTGAATTTTTACCTAAGTTGTGAATTCCAACAACATTAGTGGAGACATTGTGGTTCCTTCATTATGTCTTAATCCTAAGAATTCTAAGGAGAAATCGTTGCATTCTTTGGATGTTATTAGAGCTTTGAAATATTATGTTGAAGCTACTAAGTCTTTCCGAAAGACTTCAAGTTTATTTGTTATCTTTTCCGGTTTTTGAAAGGCCAGAAAACTTCTGCCATTTCTTTGGCATCTTGGTTGAAATCTTTAATTCATCTTGCCTATGTTGAGTCGGGTAAGACTCCGCCTCATAGGATTACAGCTCATTCTACTAGGTCAGTTTCTACTTCCTGG
Organism: Bombina bombina; assembly: GCF_027579735.1. Taxonomy (NCBI): domain Eukaryota; kingdom Metazoa; phylum Chordata; class Amphibia; order Anura; family Bombinatoridae; genus Bombina; species Bombina bombina. The sequence continues at coordinate 61,348,435 of NC_069508.1, forward strand.
GCGTTTAGGAATGAAGCTTCGGTTGATCAGATTTGCAAAGCGGCAACTTGGTCCTCTTTGCATACTTTTACCAAATTCTACCATTTTGTTGTATTTTCTTCTTCTGAAGCAGTTTTTGGTAGAAAAGTACTTCAGGCAGCGTTTTCAGTTTGAATCTTCTGCTTATGTTTTTTCATTAAACTTTATTTTGGGTGTGGATTATTTTCAGCAGGAATTGGCTGTCTTTATTTTATCCCTCCCTCTCTAGTGACTCTTGTGTGGAAAGATCCACATCTTGGGTAGTCATTATCCCATACGTCACTAGCTCATGGACTCTTGCTAATTACATGAAAGAAAACATAATTTATGTAAGAACTTACCTGATAAATTCATTTCTTTCATATTAGCAAGAGTCCATGAGGCCCGCCCTTTTTTTGTGGTGGTTATGATTTTTTTGTATAAAGCACAATTATTCCAATTCCTTATTTTATATGCTTTTGCACTTTTTTCTTATCACCCCACTTCTTGGCTATTCGTTAAACTGAATTGTGGGTGTGGTGAGGGGTGTATTTATAGGCATTTTAAGGTTTGGGAAACTTTGCCCCTCCTGGTAGGAATGTATATCCCATACGTCACTAGCTCATGGACTCTTGCTAATATGAAAGAAATGAATTTATCAGGTAAGTTCTTACATAAATTATGTTATTTTAAAGGCAAATCTTTTATTTGATCAAAAGTAAATTTTGTGAATTTAGCATCACTTTAAACTTTTTGTAAAGGTGTGCTAAACCAAACTGTGGATTTGTATTTAAAAAAGGAAGACTGACCATCTTCCAGTGTTTAAGCAACCCACCCACACTCAGGTGTACTCATGACAGTGTAATGGAGTTGTGTATATAAAACCAGGGAGTTTCATTCTATTATAAAGAGTTAAAGCAGGAATGATCAGCCCATAAAGGCAAAGTTCTGTAGTGTTAGGACCAGTATTCCCTCTAAGTTCAGTTTGTAAGCAGCCCAGCAGTGAAACAGTTAATTAAGGAACCACACCCTGCAATTCGCAAACACTGCACAATACAGACTGCAAGGTATGATTCTCTTATTAACAGTTTCATTGCTGGACCGCTCACAAAACTGGCCTTAGAGGGAACACTGGTTAGGACCAGTCAACATTGGGAAACTTTGTAAGTTGGTGACTGGCTAATTAGAATATGGCCATATTATGCAAGATCCCAATTTTAATATAAAAGCGTAGGTGTTTTTTGCAGGCAATTTTTGCATGTTTTATTTATTTGCAAGTAGATGTGTGCCAATACCCCCTGTTTTGTGTGTATGTATGTATATATATATATATATATATATATATATGTGTGTGTGTGTGTGTGTGTGTGTGTGAGCTAGCTGAACTCAACAGGTGAGCCAGTGACAAGCTGCATATTTGTGCTGCTACTAATCATTACCTCTTAGTAGAGCACTGCTGCTCCTAAGCCAACCTATATGTTTTTCAACAAAAGATACCGAATGAACAGTTATTTTGATAAAATATATAAATTGGAAAGGTGTTTAAAATTTGTTTGCTGTATCTAAATCATAAACATTTAATTTTGACTTTGTCCCTTTAACCTTAAAAGAGATTATAATCACAGGCATATTTCTACTCCAGGTTTATATTTAAATTAAAGTTGTTTTGTGGATCGTTATCTCCCTCTACAGGTAAATTTATATACATCCAGGAAAATATGAAAGTTTTCTTTTTTCTTCTACAAAGCTGATATTACATTATGAGAGTGTGACATAGTATTTAAAGGGACAGTCTACACCAGAATATTTATTGTTTTACAAGATAGATAATCCTTTTATAACCCATTCCCTAGTTTTGCATAACCAACACAGTTATAGTAATGCACTTTTTACCTCTGTGATTGTCTTATATCTAAGCCTCTGCAAACTGCCTCTTATTTCAGTTCTTTTGACAGACTTGCATTTTAGCCAATCAGTGCTGGCTCATAGGAACTCCACGTGCGTGAGCACAATGTTAACTATATGAAACACATGAACTAACACCCTCTAGTGGTGAAAAACTGCCAAAATGCCTTGAAATAGGAGGCGGCCTTTATGGGCTTAGAAATTAGCATATGAACCTTCTAGGTTTAGCTTTCAACTAAGAATACCAAGAGAACAAAATTGGTGATAGAAGTAAACCTCAGAAAAATGTACCCATTTATTGTTTCTGGTGATGCCACTGAGGAGTTTGTTTCACATTATACACTGAGCATGGTTTAAGAGACATAGTGCTTATCTAGGTGTGTGTAAATATTCTTTAATATTTGTACTTCTTTTTCTTTTTTAAAGTGCTTAAAGGGACATGAAACCCCAAATTTTTATTTTATGATATTTAGAGTGTTCAATTTTAATAAAGTTTATAACTTGCTTCAATTATCACATTTTATTTGTTATCTTTGCTGAAAAGTAGGTATGTAGGTTAAAGGGATATAACCCAAAATGTTTCTGTTGTAATTCAGACAGAGCATACTATTTAAAAAAAAAGTTTCAAGTTTACTTCTATTATCAAATTTGCTTTGTTCACGTGATATTCTGTGTTGAAGAGATACCTAGGTAGGCATCTGGTGCACTACATGGTAGGAAATAGTGTTCTTGCAAATGGATAACATTCTTGCAAAACTGCTGCTATATAGTGCTCCAGAAATGGGCCAACTCTTAAGCATACGTCCCTGCTGTTCAACAAAAGATATCAAGAGACTGCAGAAAAATGTATAATAGAACTAAATTAGAAAGTTGTTCAAAATCACATGCTCTATCTAATTCATGAAAGAAACATTTAGGGTTTCATATCCCTTTAAAGGTATACTAAACCCAAAAAATTTATTTTACGATTCAGATAGAGAATACAATTTTAAACAACTTTCCAATTTACTTCTATTATCTATTTTGCTTTATTTTTTAGATATCCTCATTGAAGAAATAGCAATGAACATGGGTGAGCCAATCACACAAGGCATCTGTGTGCAGCCACCAATCAGCAGCTACTGAGCCTATCTAGATATGCTTTTCAGCATAGGATATAAAGAGAATGAAGCAAATTAGATAATAGAAGAAAATTAGAAAGTTGTTTAAAATTGCATGCTCTTTCTAAATCATGAAAGAATAAATTTGGGTTTAGTGTCTCTTTAAGGAGATTTTGCACGTGTCTGAAACACTACTTGACAGCGGTTTTACAAAAATGCTTTTAACAGTGCTATACTGTACATTGTGAAATCACTGCCATCTACTGCTCAAAAGTATTATTACAAAACTGCATCTTTATACAGTACTTCTCTATACATGTGTACCCTACCTAGGTATCCCCTTCAACAAACAATACCATGAGAATTAAGTAAGTTTTACAATAGAAGTAAATTAAAATTGTATGCTCTACCTGAATTATGAAAGAAATGTGTATGGTTTCATGCGCATGAAATACATTGTTTAGAGTTTTCTATTTATTGGTTATAAAACCTTGATTTGATGCTGTTAATCTTCAGGTCATTTATTTAGTATAAGAAGGACAAACCACACTTATTTTGTATACATTTCTGTATATCCTGTTTTGTACTATGCCATACAAGTCTTTTATTTACATAAGACTATAAATAGTGTTGCCAGATGCCCTCCTCAAAAATACTGGTCAATCTGTTGGTGACTTAGCATGACGTAAGATAGGGTCACACAACCCCCCCCCCTCCTAAAATCACTACCTTAGTCCTCTCTCTTGATCCCACCATGCATATTTCTTTCATAAGGTGGTGAGAGTCCACAAGCCATCACTCCTGGGATTCAACTCCTGGCCACTAAGGAGGAGGAAAAGAGCACTTAATCCCTCCCACTTCTCTGGTAAGTCCAGTCTTTTCTTTGCCTCACAGGAGGAAGGTAAAGAATTGAGGTACTCCAGATTCTTCGTTGAGAGGGGTCCTCAGACTGATTTGAGGCCCATTTTCCCATTAGAGAGCTTATCACTTTACCCTTTGGCTGCCAGTAACATTCAAATAAATAATTTTGCCTCTTTGGCTGACAGTAAGACTCGTAAACATAAGTGATCTTACCTTTGACTGCCCTTTACTTCTTCCTGTTCTATATTTGTTATGTGTTGAGGGAATAGGAGGCCTTTTACATATAGCTAACACTCAAGAGACTTTAAAAAAACTGTCCAATATTTTTGTGAAGATTATACTGGACAACCTGCTAAAATAATGGACTGTCCGGTTGAATACTGGACACCTGGCAACCATAATTATAAATAGTTTATTCCTATCACAGGGGTCTGCAACCTATGGCACACGTGTCATGTCTGCCACTGTCATTTTTCATGGCACTTTAAGGGCCCCTAAAGTCAACATTAAAGTTCATTATTCAGATAAAATATTACAATATACTGCCATTATAAAATGTACACATTATTTTTGCGTCTGCAGCTCCTACTGAGCATGTGCAAAGTTCACAGTATATACATAGATGCATTTTGTGATTGGCTGATGGCTATCCCATCATACAGGGGGAGGGAAAATTGGATTAACTTTGAAATTTGCCAGAAAAGATTCTACTGCTCATTTTGAGTTCATAGTAGATGCTTTTGCGTTGTCTTTTTATTGGGTATGTCAGTTGTTCAATTCTACTGTATTCAGTGGCCCTTTGAGGGATAGTAAACACTTTGAGATTTTTATATCAAATGTTTAGTTACGTATAATAAAGCAATTTTGCAATATATTTTCATTATTTGTTAATCCCCCTTTTTATGTAATTTAGCTCTGAAATTTATACTAACTTTATGACAGTAGCTAGTATTGTTGTCTGTGAACTAAAGTCCAGATTGGTTATTGAAATATAATTACAGCAAACAAGATGCTTCTTTTTAAAATGTTTAGACTTGGCTATGTGATTTTATAGCAATACAACAGGCCTACTGTGATGGCTAACACCGGCTATCAGGCAATGTGGCCCTGCATGTTGTGCTGGAAAGTCAGTAGCAGACAGGTGGCCCAAGGGGCTGATAGAGGGATGTTTTATTTTTAATATAATAATGCTAATAATAATAAATATACATTCTTTAAAGGGACAGTAGCCACCTAATAATTACATTTTTCTGCAGTCTTCAAATAGATTAAGAAGTATGAATGTTATTAAAACAGATTAATTATTTCCTCCATTTCTTTTTCAAATGTCAAACTTTACCCACCACTGTCTTTATTTGGAGGAGCCTTTCAGTACTTGAGCCTACACATGACAGGGTTTGCCCCTGTCATTGTGTTAACAAAATCCTCAGCAGAAATGATAAGTTAAAGGGATACTAAACCCAAAATTTTTCTTTAATGATTCAGATAGAGCATGACATTTTAAGCAACTTTCTAATTGACTCCTATTAGCAATTTTTGGTTCAGTACCCTAGACAACACTTGTTTATTGGTGCTGTCCAATCAACAAGGCCAACCCAGGTTGTGAACCAAAAATGGGCCGGCTTCTAAAGTTACATTCTTGCTTTTCAAATAAAGATAGCAAGAGAATGAAGAAAAATTGATAATAGGAGTAAATTAGAAAGTTGCTTAAAATTGCATGCTCTATCTGTATCATGAAAGAAAAAATTTGGGTTCAGTGTCCCTTTAACAAATGGCAAATTGGGGACAGTTATGTGGCAGGGTTAGGCTTGTGAAACCTTACATGTGCTCTTTCTGTTCTCATGACCAGAAAATCCATAATTTTCATACTTAAATTAGAGTAATTGGGGCAAAATAAACAATGAAAATATAAGGAAAGTTGTTTTTATTATCCATAATTAAATATTTTATATTATAGTCTCAAAGTGTTTATTGACCATTTAAGCTATAAACTTGATTAACAACACATTTGGTTGCAGCCTTGGCACATCACACATAAAAGGTTGCTTGTCCTTAGATCTGATGTAGGTATGGGCTTACAGTGGGTCTGCAGGGTCTTTTGGGTCTGAGCTGGTTATGGTTTTATAGAGTGGCTGCAGTGCCATTTGGATCTGGTGTGGATATAAGGCTTATATGGGCTGCAGGGTTGTTTGGATCTGGTCTGGATATAAAGCTTATAGAGGGGCTGCAGGGTTGTTTGGATCTGGTGTGGATATAAGGCTTATAGAGGGGCTGCAGGGTTGTTTGGATCTGGTGTGCATATAAGGCTTATAGAGGGGCTGTAAGGTTGTTTGGGTCTGGTCTGGATATAAAGTGTATAGAGCAGGGCTTCTTAAACTTTTTCCACTTGCGACCCTTTTTCAAGCAAGAAATTTTTACGTGACCCAGGGTATATAAAATAGGTATACAAATCAAATATTTACTGATAATAAATCATACTCACCCCTTCATGCTCATACTCCCCCCTTCCATGCTCACTGTACATTTGTGTGTAACGCTATAGGATGTGTATATATTTATATGCATGAATGCGCACTAATACTACATATATAAATCATTCAGTACAAACGTACTGTACACACAAGATGGTACTGTATGATTTATATATGTAGTATTAGTGCAGACTCCTGCATATAAATATATACACATCCTATAGCGTTACACACAAATGTACTGTGCACGCAAGATGGTACTGTATGATTTATATATGTAGTATTAGTGCACACTCCTGCATATAAATATATACACATCCTATAGCGTTACACATAAATGTACTGTGCACGCAAGATGGTACTGTATGATTTATATATGTAGTATTAGTGCACACTCCTGCATATAAATATATACACATCCTATAGCGTTACACATAAATGTACTGTACACGCAAGATGGTACTGTATGATTTATATATGTAGTATTAGTGCACACTCCTGCATGTAAATATATACACATCCTTTAGCGTTACACATAAATGTACTGTGCACGCAAGATGGTACTGTATGATTTATATATGTAGTATTAGTGTACACTCCTGCATATAAATATATACACATCCTTTAGCGTTACACACAAATGTACTGTACACACAAGATGGTACTGTATGATTTATACCTTCTCTGCAGGGCTCCCTCTTCTCTCCTGAGCAGAACAGTGCACTGGGAGGTAAACACATATGATCACTTCCTCCCAGCGCTGCCGCGGAGGAGGGAAGAGGGAGTGCTGGGATTAAGCAAGCAGCTGGACAGCGCTTGGAGTGTGTGACCTGTGCGATGGCACAGGTCGCACACTTCCCTGCTTGAATTTTTAGCGACCACCACATTAGGGTTACCCACAGTTTAAGAAGGGCTGGTATAGAGGGGCTAAAGGGTCATTTGGGTCTGGTGTGGATATGGGGCTTATAGAGGGGTTGCAGGGTCGTTTAGGTCTGGTATGGATATAGAGAGTATAGAGGGCTGAGGCATCTGGGTCTAGCCTGGATATAGACCGTATAGATAGAGGGGCTCCCTCATGCTCTCAATGTGGAAATTGTAGCGGTCCCATCCTCTCCTCCTGCATTTAGAGGGTCCCGCCTTACGTGATTTGTCCTAAATGATGATCAGCTCCATCATATTGTTTGTACCTCTCTCCCTTAAAGGGACAGTCAACACCAGAATTGTTGTTGTTTTAAAAAACTAGCTAATCCCTTTATTACCAATTCCCAAGTTTTGCATAACCAACACAGTTATAATAATACAAGTTTTACCTCTGTAATTATCTTGTATCTAAGCCTTTGCAGACTGCCCCCTTATTTCAGTTCTTTTGACAGACTTGCATTTTAGGCAATCAGTGCTCACTCCTCGGTAAATTCATGTGCATGAGCTCAATGTTATCTTTATGAAACACATGAACTAACGCCATCTAGTGGTGAAAAACTGTCAAAATGCATTTAGATTAGAGGCGGCCTTCAAGGTCTAAGAAATTAGCATATGAACCTCCTAGGTTTAGCTTTCAACTAAGAATACCAAGAGAACAAAGCAAAATTGGTGATAAAGTAAATTGGAAAGTTGTTTAAAATTACTTGCCCTATTTGAATCATGAAAGTTTGTTTTGGACTTGACTGTCCCTTTAATTTTTAGGATTCTGGTGTGGAAAAGTGAAGGTCTTAAAGGAACATATCCTTAAAGGGACATTTTCCCAAGATAAACTCAACAACAGAAACCAGTCTAAAAGACTATATCCTTTAATAACAAGTGCACATTGTTGTAAATTACTATTGTTTTATTTTTATGAAGTGTTTTATACTTCATGACTGAAAGTCCCCTTTATTTGTTGCACTGGTAAATCCTAGCGTTTCAAAAACACTAAGATTTACCATCACTTTAAGGGGTTAAAGTGAGCATTCACTGAGTTGTGATAGTTAGGACAATCTACTTGAAAACTGTTATTGTTTAAAAAGATAGATAATCCTTTATTACCCATTTATTACCTAGTTTTGCAAAACCAACATAAACTTTTTACCTTTATGATTACCTGTATCTAAGCCCCTGCAGACTGCCCCCTTATTTCAGTGCTTTTTACAATCTTGCATTTTAGCCAATCAGTGCTGGTTCCTGCATAACCATTATCATTCTCCACAGGAGTGAGCACAAAATGTTATCTATATGGCAGACATGAACAAGCACTTTCTGCCTGTAAAAAGCTAATAAAAAGTAAGAAATAGGAGGCAGCATAGGTCATAGAAACAGCAGAGGTTTAGAGGATATAAAGTATTTTAATGTAACAATGTTGGTTGGTATTTATCTTTTTTTAAAAGATAAATAACAAGGGGGGCTTTTCCCCCCTTGAACTCCGTAGGCGGAGGCAAAATAGATAGTGAAGATAGGCAATTACAGTCCCATCTGATTGGCCCGTGTCTCCATGAGGGACAGGATGCATAACCAATCAGATGTATGGATTCACCGGAAGTGACGTTGTGATGAGAGCAGGAAGTGAGGTCACTGTTTGTGGGCGGGGCTTAAGTCTGGTTGTCTGTGTCGCAGTTAGTTAGTGAAATCAACAAGACCAGATGTATGTTTCTATGCTCTGTAATAAAATAGAGTTGTACCAACACTGCTGTGTCCTGCATATGTCCTGCATCTCATGACATGGTGTCAGAAGTTCTTGCCTGCGCTTCTGTTCCTGATCGATGACGATGTCAAAGTTTACCCCACCTGAGCCTTTTAACTTCTCTCAGCCTGCAGCTTGGCCCACATGGTGTCAGCGGTTTCAGCACTTCAGGATTGCTTCCAAACTGAACAAGGAGAGTGGTGAAGTACAAGTTAATTCTCTTTTCTACTCTATGGGGAAAGATGTGGAGCCAGTGTTCAATGCTTTTACTTTCCAAGAAGGGGAAGAATTTAACTTTGATATAGTTATGGATAAACTTAGTGCCCACTTTGTGCCCAAAAGAAATGTGATTCATGAGAGAGCTTGTTTTCACAAACGTAATCAGCGTGTGGGAGAATCTGTGGAGTCATTTGTGCGCAGCCTGTATGAACTAGCTGAATTCTGTGAGTTTGGTGTTGCTAAAGAAGAGCAAATCAGAGACAGAATAGTTATTGGAATTGCAGATGATGAAGTCTCACTGAAGCTGCAGTTAGAGCCTGATTTAACATTAGATGGGGCTATTAGGATGGCCCGCCAGAGTGAACTGGTGAAAAAGCAAAGTGCTGATCTGAGGTCTGAGAGTATTGTGGATGAAGTGCAATAGTTCAGGAAAACTGCTAGTGAAAGGCACAGTGTGAGCGGTAGATCTAAAGTACTGGAAAGGCCTAGAAGTGGATGGGCGCAACATGCCCGATGCACACGGTGCTACCGGGCCCATGATCAGAGTGTTATATGCCCGGCCAAAGATAAAAGATGCAGAAAATGTAACAGAATGGGCCATTTTGAAGTGGTGTGTAAAACTGAATACATTAAGGAGATGCAGGTGGATAGTGACCAGGAGGGTCAGGAAGTGTCTTTTGTGGGGTCTGTTGTTGAACGGCCAAGTTCAGAGGAAGATTGGAAGGTTACTTTTACTGTAATGGGAGCCAAAGTTGATTTTAAAATTGACACAGGAGCAGATATCACTGTAATGTCTCTCGCTGCATTTATGAAACTGCCTCGACAGCCCCACCTAGCGAAGGTTACTACAAATGTCCATAGTCCTGGTGGCCGCATTGATTGTGCGGGGAAATTTCTTGCCAGCTGCGAGTACAAGCAAAGGAAATTCACCATGTGGGTGCATGTGATTTGAGGTCAGTGTGTTAGCAATTTATTGAGCAGAAAAGCAGCCTGTGGCTTGGGCCTAGTAGCCAGAGTGAATGAGATCTCTGAAGATATGTTTGGTGAATTGGGCCTACTGAATTCCAAGCCAGTCCATATATCACTTAAAATTGACGCAGTCCCATACAGCATTTCTACTCCCCGTAGAATTCCGTTCCCACTCATGCCTCAAGTGGAGAAGACTATGGGGGTTATTGAAGAGGTTGTTGAAGCAACTGACTGGTGTGCCCCCATTGTTCCTGTTGCAAAGAAAAACGGAAAGGTGCGCATCTGTGTGGACCTGAAAAGGTTGAATGAGGCAGTGAAGAGAGAGAGATTTGTGCTGCCGACATTAGAAGACATAGCTCCGAAATTAACTGGGGCGAAGTTCTTTTCTACATTGGACCGTTCTAGCGGCTTTTGGCAGATCCCTCTAGATCCGAATTGCCGCAAACTGACTACCTTTATTACACCGGTAGGTTGGTTTTGCTTTTGCAGACTCCCCTTCGGGATATCCTCTGCTCCTGAAATCTTTCAAAGGGAAATGAGTTCTCTCCTAAGAGACCACATGGCACGGCAGTCGTCATGGACGACATTCTAGTGTATGGGTCTACGGTGGAGGAACATGATCAGCGTTTAAGTTGTGTGCTGCAGGCTATCAAAGAGTCTGGGCTGAAGTTAAATAAAGAAAAATGCCATTTTAGGAAAACTGAATTATGTTACTTTGGACATTTCATCAATGAGGATGGCATCAAACCAGACCCCGAGAAAATTTGTGCTATTGAACAGATGAAAAGTCCTTCTGATGTACATGAGCTGAGACAAATATTGGGCCTTGTAAATTATGTGGGCAAGTTCCTTCTAAAGAAAGACGTTGCCTGGGTCTGGGGACCTTCACAGGAAAAATCTTTTATGCAGGCCAAGTCCCTGCTGGGGTCTGCCCCAGTGCTGGGGTTCTACGATCCTTCCAAATAGACTGTGGTTAGTGCTGATGCAGGCAGTTATGGGTTAGGGGCTGCTCTCCTGCAGTTAAATGAAAATAAACTACAGCCCATTGCCTACTGTTCACGCACACTGACGGCTGCTGAGTCAAAATACGCTCAAATTGAGAAAGAGTGCCTGGCTGCAGTTTGGGCCTGTGAGCGCTTTCAGTGTTACCTTGTAGGTTTAGAGAAATTTAGTCTGGAGACTGATCATAAACCGCTAGTCCCTCTAATCAACTCCTACGATATCGACAAAACACCCTTAAGATGCCAGAGACTTCTAATCAGACTACTCAGGTTCAATGTTCAGGCAGTGCATGAGCCGGGGAAACAACTGGTTGTGGCAGATACACTATCCAGGCTCCCGCTGGCTGCTGCTGAAGAGTCTTCAACCGAATCTGATGTGAAAGTGTATGTTGATTCAGTTCTGGCCTCAAAGTCCATTTCCTCAAGGAAACTGGAAGAAATAAAGAAAGAGACATATTTGGACACAGATCTGCAAGAGGTTATAAGAGAGCCGGGCAGCCTGGATGTCTTTAAGTTCTTACCAGTCAGAGAGGTCGCAGCTCACAGAGCTGGAGGGGTTGGTGCTGTTCCAAGACTGCATCGTTATTCCTGTCAGTATGAGGAAGGAGATGTTAAACAGGATTCACGATGGTCACTAAGGCATTACAAAGTGCAGAGAAAGGGCAGCTACAGCTGTGTGGTGGCCTGGGATCAGCTCCGACATTGCAAATCACGTGTCTAAATGTGCCTTTTGCCGGGAACGCCGGCTCCCCAGAGAAGGGGGCCCTTGATTTCTACTCTGCTGCCTGCGGGCCCGTGGCAGAAAATAGCTGCTGATTTGTGTGAACTGCACGGGATGAAGTTCCTAGTTGTGATCGACTACTATTCCAGGTATTTGGAAATTGCACCTTTGAATGATATCACAAGTCAAGCCGTTATCATTCGTCTTAAGAGCTTGTTCACCCAGTGGGGCATTCCAATAGAGCTGGTGAGTGATAACGGCATGCAGTACGCTTCTACAGAGTTCAGTGCTTTCAGCAGGGAATATGATTTTGTACATTCCACGTCAAGTTCACATTACCCGCAGGCCAACGGGATGGCTGAAAGGGCAGTTCAAACAACAAAGTTAATTTTAAAGCAATCTGAGCTGTACCTGGCCCTCTTGTCCTATAGGGCGACGCCCATTCAAGCCACCGGGTTTAGCCCGGCACAGCTGATGCTAGGACGCCAGATTCGCACCACCTTACCCTCAGTGGGTGTCTTCAAGCCGACTGGCTCTGTTCCTCGGGACAAAGTCCTTAGGAGGGATGAAGAGGCCAAAAAGGGCTATTGTTTCTTCTACAACAGGAGACATTCTGTCAGGCCCTTGCAGGAGCTAAATGCGGGGCAAAGTGTCAGAGTTAAACTGGATGATGAGAAGAAATGGAAGACGCCTGCTACGGTAAGTGGAAGCTCTCCAGAACCAAGGTCTTATGTAGTCCTTACTGAGGGAGGGACGGTTACACGCCGTAACCGAAAACATCTTCAGCCTGTACCTGAGAGTTTGGAACTGGATGCCTCAGTGCCACCGCTGGTGGGATCCCCTGTTTTAAAAGGGGTGCCTTCCCCTCAGCAAGATCACAGTGGGGATATGTCTTTGCCTCCAGCGGAATCTCATTCACCTTCTTTTGTATCAGAGGACAGTTCATGCAGAGTTACATCAAGCGGAAGAGTGGTGAAAATTCCAGCCTGATATCGGGACTAACTTTAGTTAGAACAGTGACCGGAAGTATGGGCAGAATAATCCCATGGTCACTGTGGAATAGGGTAGTCTACCCCGATGTTCAAGTCAGGATGTAATTTATGTTGTTTGTATTTTCTGTAACCTATTTGTTATATACTATTCAAAAATGTTGTTGTATACTCTGTTTGTATACAATGTTATTTGTTATATTCAAATGTATGCTTCGCCCTTTGAAAAGGGGGGAAGATGTGATGAGAGCAGCAAGTGAGGTCACTGTGGGCGGGGCTTAAGTCTGGTTGTCTGTGTCGCATTTAGTGAAATCAACAAGACCAGATGTATGTTTCTATGCTCTGTAATAAAATAGAGTTGTACCAACACTGCTGTGTCCTGCATATGTCCTGCATCTCATGACAGACGTAATCTTGGAGTTTTCAATGTCTTGGAGTTTTCTATATAACACCGGTTCCTATTTAAATTCCTGCTTTTTCAAATAAAGATATCAAGAGCACAAAGAAAAAATGATAATAGGAGTAAATTAGAAAGTTGCTTAAAATTGCCTGCTCTATCTGAATTGTGAAAGTTTAATTTTGACTAGACTATTCCTTTAAGGCTGTGCAGTGTGAACATTAGGGATTGATAAAGGGAATGGCTCCAGAAACTTTGTTTTTGTTTGTACTAGTTATAAGAATACATTTCTAAATATTCTCAATAAGTTTTGGTGCTGTGGATTCATACATTTGGATACTGGAGAGGATTGCAGTCACCTCTGCTCCACAGGCATTGAATAAATTCAGGAATAATCTACTGTTTGTAAGTTTGTTGGTGCTATAAGTAATTTGGCAGCTAATACTATACTTATCTTTTCTCTTCTGTGCACCACGGGCTCACTGTCTAATTACAGTGAGCCTGATCACGCCATTCAACTGCATTTAACGCACTCAAACTAGGTAATGCTGTTGTGTTGGCTGCTTTACATAGCGTGGGAGTACTCTACATGTAGCTGAATGGCGCTATCAGGCTCGCTGTGATTAGATATTAAAGTGAATGTAAAGTCATTCTGGCTGCTAAACACAGCATTAAAATGTATTTGAAAATAGGTATACTTTAATTGATGATTTTTGTAATAAATTTGTATTTACCGAGTATTTTGTATTTAGATAGCTGTGATCGTACTTTTAATCCTCCGCCCGCCATGTTTGATGATTGATTGACATAGTAGGCTCGATCTTGTCAACCAATCAGTGAATCCACCACGAGGGGACCAAAACTTTTTCTCTACGTCATGCGTCCGTAATGTGCTTGCATTAGAGCGCTGTTCTAATACTGATCTCAGACACGCGTTCACATTTTGCGCATGCGCTCTTCAACGATTTTGGGTCTTAGTAATTTATTCCCCAATTTTGGATCGCAAGGTATGTAGCGATCATACAGGGGCTGGCTCGATCGCTGCTGTACTGTCTTCAACGATAGTATTCAATGAATGTTTTCATTCATTGAATACTATGTTACTATACAATTACATTGGCGTGTAACGCATGCGCAGATGTGCCGATAGCCGGGAGCGCGCATTTCCTCTACGTAAACAGCGGGTGGGACCGCTGTATATGTAACATGGAACAAAATCAGGAAGTTGTGGATGGGAGGAGCTGGTCCATAAAACGGACCAAATTGGTAATAAAAGTATAATATTTATTTTACATTTAAAAAAAAAAAAAAAGTGGCGGTTTGAATTGTACACCAAAAAGCAAATAAGATAAACGTTCAAAGTAGAGAAAATTTACATTCACTTTAAGCCTGTGATACGCAAGACGGCTTTACATGAGGTAGTTATAAGATTAGCAGCCGAATTACTTATTTACTATACATTTTTTTTCAAACACAAGGCTATCCTTTTGTTACATAATTAGTGCAGAATTATGTATTATTATTATCAGTTATTTATTATTATTATATGTAGGGTTGCAACCTCAGCCATGTTTTCCTGGACACTTATGAGTTACACATGCTGCAGGGTGTGCAGGGAGGAACATGTATTGTGTTTCTGGACAGTATTATTCATATTCCTCCCTGCACACCCTGCAGCATGTGTAACTTATAAGTGTTCTGTATTTTAAGGGACAGGTGGCAACCCTAATATATGTATTAAATTACACAATGTTTACTGTCCCTTTAAAATCTCTGTGTACAGTAAACAGTTACACATGTATAAAACGTACAGAAACTCATACAAATATATAGGCTGAGGATACCGTCTACATGTAGGTGAGCACAGTTCATGTGTAAGTGCTGGCTGGGAAAAGTCTATGGGGAAAACAGGGATTTTACTAACCATAGTTTAAATTCATCAGTGTCCGTATTTGAAATATATTTGCCCAATCATAAACCCTATCTAAGGAATTAGGGAACACCACTACATCAACTCAATACATAACTAATTTATATGGGACGTAGATAGTAAGTCACATGGCTCAATATATTTACATTTATAAAAGAAGTTGCCAATAACCAATCACCAACCAGCTCTCGCTTAGTAGGCGTATCCTTTACGTGTTGTATCTTACAGTAAGTTACACATGCTGGTTTTTGTTCTTTCGCGTTAGCAGGTTTTTGTTCCTACTCGGCCGCCGTACGAGCCAATGGTGTTGCTTAGAGAAGAAGGACGTGTATTTAGCAGTCAGTGCGGAAGTAGTTGATCATGGCAGCCGATCTTCAGAGCTGGAACCCAAGAGGGGAATTGGGTCGGGGACCTGGGCCAGGCGGGGGTAGTGCAACCCTTGATGGGCTTCACTGGGGTGAGTGCTGTATAGTTTGACATCTCTCTGTATAGTGTTACTGAGTACTACACATAGTGGAGCACCAGGTCATCTAGTGTTGTTCAGTGTGATGTAATGTGTCCTATAGTTTTAATATGGTTATGTATTATTATAAACAGTGTTATAAGCAGTGTAACTCCCTCCCTATTGCTACAGTATATAGCTACTCATTTATATAGTGTTATATAAACCTGCCTTATACTATTAATGAGCATCATGCAGTATGACTGTCATATACCATGTAGCTGCCTATTTTTAAATTATATACATAATGAAGGGTGATCACAGAGTTTTTTGTCTTAAATAGTATGCAAGGAGTATCTGCCTATATACAGTAAACGTGTATCATAAAGTATATGGTATACTGTGGTGTTGACTATTGTATAGTGTTGCTGGGTGTCATATATTGTATATGTTTTTTTCTAAATGTCACACAGTCTGACCTCAACCATTTTACTGTGTGGTGCTCTGTATTATACATTATGACTGAGTACTACACATTGTTTCTAAGTATTCTGGCTTTTGGGTCAAATATTTGTCACTTAATACCATAATGTCACAGTGTGACAGAACATGACCTAATGTGTATTTATAGCTGGTCACTGGTTATTTTACAAAACTTGACAAATTACATGAGCCTGGGCTCCTAAATTCTTTTACATTATTCTACATATATGTATTTATGTATCTTTGTTGAAAGCTAAGCCTAAGTAGGCTCATATGCTAATTTCTAACCCCTTGAAGGCCTCCTTCGCCCTGGGTAGCGCTTGCTGATTGATGGCTACATTTAACTACCAATCAGTTAGTGCTGAATCAAAAATAGTCTGTCTCTTAAGCTTACATTCCTGCTTTTCAAATAAAGATACCAAGAGAACGAAGAAAAATTGATGATGGGAGTAAATTAGAAAGTTGCTTAAAATTGCATGTTCTATCTGAATCATAACATTCATACTTTGCCGATTATGTTAATCTGTTGAAATACTGCAGAAAAATGTTGTAATTGCGAGGTGTTTACTGTCCTTTTAAGTTACAGAAAAAGGGGGTAAAATAAATAATGAAACTATACTACTTACGCACTCACTGGGTCACTTGCCAAACTCATGGCTAAATGTAGCCACCAATTAGCAGGCGCTACCCAGGTGCTGAACCAAAAATAGACCAGCTCCTATGCTTACATTCCTCCTTTTTCAAATAAAGATAGCAAGAGAACAAAGAAAAATAGGAGTAAATTAGAAAGTTGCTTAAAATTTGCATGCTCTATCTGAATCATGAAAGAAAGGAAAAAAAATGGGTTTTGTGTCCCTTTTAAACTTTCATGATACAGAAAGAACATGCATGAACTTCCCTTATCTAATTTGCTTTGTTCTCTTGGTATCCATTGTTGAAACGCCTGCATGGGTAGGCTCAGAAGCTATTCACTACTGTGAGCTAGCTGCTTGTCACTGTTTCACCCAATGTAATTCAGCTAGGCCCCAGTACAACATTACTCTCCTTCAACAAAGGATTCCAAGAGAATGAAACAAATCTGATAATAGAAGTAAATCTGAAATCTGCAAATTGTATGCTCTATCTGAAACCCAAAAGTTCTCTTTCATGATTATGTCCCTTTTAAGGTCCATTTATCAACTCTGTATGTTAATTTTATTACATTTTAGTGTGTAGAAGGGGCAAGTTATTTCTGCAGACGCAAATGCATAGTTTTGAGAACTACAAAACTAATAATATGTGATAATATCTACAAGATTGAAAAATTGTCCAAAATAATTTGATAGAAACCTTTGGGAGAGCATGACATTGTTATTGGAATTAATTTAGCAAAAAAAAACAAAACCTTACAGCATGAATATACAGCATTGTGTTATATAATTAAAAACTAATATATATCTCAGGATGAATAACATTTGGATTATAATGTATCTTTAAATAGAAGCTATCTTCATAACTATCTTTCGATTTTTTTTTTCCTCTCAAAAAGCATTTTATTTAAAAAAAAAAATAAAAAAATTAATTTAAATAAAAAGATTATAACATTTTTCGTTACTTAAATTGTCCAAAGCACAGATTAATTACATAATTTAACATACATTGCTTTAATTTTAAATACTTTTTTTATTAGTTTTTCATTTTTTATAATGTTACAAATACATTGCATACAACCTTATGTATACATAAAAATGACATTATTGCGCACAATGATTACAACAATATAACTATCATCTTGAAAGTTTATTTTCTGTAAAGAGGGTTATGTATTTGTGTTACAGTGGAATCATTTGCATTTGAGAAACTTCGATTTTAAATCAAGAAGAAGATTTACTCCTATTATCAATTTTTTTTGTTCTTTTGGTATCTTTTTTTAAAAAAAAGCTAGAATTTAAGCTTGGAAGCCGGCCCACTTTTGGTTTAGCACTGGGTAGTGCTTAGTGATTGGTGTCTAAATGTAGCCATCCAATCAGCAAGCGCTACCCAGGTCTGAACCAAAAATGGACCGGCTCCTAAGCTTACTTCTAACTTTTTAAAATAAAGATACCAAGAGAACGAAGAAAAAATGATAATAGGAGTAAATTAGAAAGTTGCTTTAAATTGCTGCTATATCTGAATCATGAATGTTTATTTTTGACTAGACTATCCCTTTGGCTAATTGCAGCTTAAAGGGATATTGCTTCCAAAATTGGAAACCACATAGGTGCATTTCGGTATTGAACAGAAGTAATTTTGTAATATCATTAATACAAAATGTAATATGCATTAGCAAAAAGGCTTCTAATAAAAGCTATAGCTGTATCAAAAGTGTATTTAAGTATGCGCTGTGCACCAGCATTTTAAACACAACACTTATTCGGAGAGCCTAAGGTGCTTGTACCATCTGGTAATGACTTAATTTGTTAATTGATGACATGATACAGGCCCCACTGATGACCTGAGCAGCTGCATTTTTTAAAATCTGGGTGCAGTGATAATATGCTTCACATGCAGAGAAAAATTTGAACACTAAAACAGTGATAACTTTTACTAGAAGCATTTTTGCCAATACATGTATAATGCAAATATTTTCTATTTAAAGATGCAATAAATCTATGTGCATTTATATTTTGACTGGAATGTCCCTTTTTAATATTGGCTTAAATTTTAGCAGTGGTTCACCCACTGAATAGACCATAGGGAGAACACTTTATAAAATAATCCAAGATTAGGGGCCAGTGCCCCTAAAACTATACCTAAAACTATACGGCAGATTTATCAAAAGGTGAATTGGTTGCAGGCTAGATTTGCAAACCTGGAACTTCTATTTATGATGAATCTTTGTAGATTGCTGCTTCTTAAAGGGATAGTCTAGTCAAAAATAAACTTTCATAATTTCAATAGAGCTTGCAATTTTAAGCAACTTTACAAATTACTCCTATTAATTTTTCTTCGTTCTCTTGCTTTCTTTATTTTAATGTAAGTTTAGGAGCAGGCCCGTTTTTGGTTCAGCACCTGGGTAGTGCTTGCTGATTGGTGGCTACATTTAGCCACCACCAATTGGCAAGCGCTACCCAGGTGCTGAACCAAAAATGGGCCGGCTCCTATGCTTACATTCCTGCTTTTTCAAATAAAGATACCAATAGAACAAAGATAAATTGATAATAAGAGTATTTGAAAGTTGCTTAAAAATGCATTCTCTATCTGGATCATGAAAGTTTAATTTTGACTAGACTGTTCCTTTAAGGCAAATTAACAGCTCTCACTAGACTGATCTGACCAGGGCGATTGACAAGCCATACTCTTGTGTGATTGGTTGTGTAAGAGCTGGGGTAGTGTTGCAGGAGCACCAAATTGTGCAATGATAAATAGGGGTAGGGAATGCAGTCCAGAAATTTTAAATCCCAGGTGCACAAGCTCATTACTTGTAAACCTTCTCTGTCCAGACAATGATAAATCTGACAGATCTAAAATGTAAATGTAACTGCCGTATGTATTAAAATGGAATTAGCTATTCAAGATCACAATAATTTCTACATTTTAGATAAACCCGGGTCAATTTAACATTTCTGAGTCATTTTAAAAATTAGTACAATCTAAATTTCAGCCAAATGTGTTTTTCTCGCTAAATGTTAGTTGCAGCCCTATAATTTTCTAACATTTCTAACTATTATTTTCATAATCGATTAATCGGCCGATTATTTTTTTTTATTAATCGGATACAAAAAAAAATAATAATTCCTATATCTCTTAAATAAAATCCACATACTGAGTGTTACAAATATAAACTTCAGATTAAAACTTTACATTAAACGACAACTGTTTGTCCACTTTTTAAGAAGCAGAGCAAATTTTTATAATTAAGCGAAAGAAAACCATGAATGGTTTCAAGAGGTAGAACTAAAAAGAGGTACTGTAAATTATTACTGTTTATAACATTCTGTTATTCACTCTTTCAGAAACGTTGCATTAAAATACAAAAATGTCAACATGTCCACAATCTCCTGGCTGAGGCTGACTCTCTTTATGCAAGCTATTTTGCCTGCAGCAGAAAAGAGAGACGCTCACATGGTGTTTAGGTGCCTGAGATGCATAGGGTTTTGTCGATTTCACCAAGGTGGGCTTTTTATCTTAACTCTGTCTCCACCAAGGCAAAGGGTTTTCTTCTTTGGCAAGGGGCCTCTTAAAATAAGTCCGGACTTCATTCTAACATAAAAATATCTTGAATATCTATATGCAATGGTAAATAACCAGCTATAAGGTTAGGGAAAAAAATATCTAGTCTGCTCTTAAAATAACAGATATATACTTATAGAGGTTAAATTTGGTACATATTACAATTAATTAAAAATATAAAAAAACAAAAAAAGTCAAAAGTGCTAAGGACTATATATCAATAACAGGACAAAGCCTTAAACATTTATCTATACAGTACATATAATCAGCAATAGCAAGCAATCCGCTAATAATTGTGCAAACAGATAATAGTGCACACTGCACATCAATTCCAACAACTCCCACCAATCTAGAGCTAGGTGTAAATCACAAGTTTGGCGATATATCATGCAATGCAAAGGCCCAAATCACCTGATTTAATATTAACGATCCAAATGATGACTCCTATTATTTCTGCGTTGCACATAAGCCAGGAGTAATTGTAAACCTAAAAATAAACTTGTACTGTCCTGAAAAAGTGAAAAGTAAACATCTGTAGACGTCCTTTAGGCTAAGGGCATAACCATAAAATACAATACCATGCGCTGGAGCCATGTGTAAACCAACTATTCGATTATGAGATTTGTTGGCAACTATTTTAATAATCGATTTTATCGATTAGTTGTTGCAGCTCAATAAAATTAGATTTAAAAAGGCTGTAACACATGGGTTGAAAGCTAGGCTCATCATTTTTATAGGAGCCATACAAGGATGTTTGTTTTGCATGCAAGCGAGTAGCAAAAAAATGCGTCTACTGCACAGCAAATGGCACTCTCATTTTTGTTCTAAAGTCTCCTGTATTCTCACACGCTTAAAGGGACAGTAAAGTTAAAAAAAAAAAAGTTCATGATTTAAATAGGGCGTGTAATTTTAGACAACTTTTCAATTTACTTTTATTACCAATCTTGCTTTGTTCTTTTGGTATTCTTAGTTGAAAGCTAAATCTAGGAGGTTCATATGCTAATTTCTTAGACCTTGAAGGCCGCCTCTAATCTGAAAGCATTTTGACAGTTTTTCACCACTAGAGGGTGTTAGTTCATGTGTTTCATATAGATAACATTAAGCTCAGGCACGTGAAGCTCCTAGGAGTCGGCACTGATTGGCTAAAAATGCAAGTCTGTCAAAAGAACTGAAATAAGGGGGCAGTTTGCAGAGGCTTAGATACAAGGTAATCACAGAGGTAAAAAGTATATTAATATAACAGTGATGGTTATGCAAAACTGGGTAATAAAGGGATGCCTTTTTTAAACAACAAACATTCTGGTGTAGACGGTCCCTTTTAAACTGAATGAGTTAACTATTAACAAGGTGAACTAATTGTGTTATCTGCTAAATGTTCCTTTACTGTGGCTGTAAGGTCAAAAATAGCATGGGATCTGTCCTTGTGACCAGCACCTGCAAAGGGACATTAAAACTTTTTTTTTTAATATGATATAAATATACATTTAAAGGGACGGTAAAGTAACAATTAAACTTCAATGGATTGTATAGGGCATAGAATTTCAAGCAACTTTCCAATTTGCTTCTGTTATCAGTTTTGCTTAAAGGGAAACTGAACCCAATTTTTTTCTTTCATGATTCAGATAGAGTATGCAATTTTCTAATTTACTCCTATTATCAATTTGTATTCATTCTCTTGCTATCTTTATTTGAAATGCAAGAATGTAAGTTTAGATGCCGACCCATTTTTGGTGAACAACCTTGGTTGTTCTTGCTGATTGGTGGATAAATTCATCCACCAATAAAAAAGTGCTGTCCAGAGTACTGACCTAAAAAAAAAAAAGCTTAGATGCCTTCTTTTTCAAATAAAGATAGGAAGAGAACGAAGAAAATTTGATAATAGGAGTAAATTAGAAAGTCGCTTAAAATTGCTGCTCTATCTGAATCACGAATGAAAACATTTGGGTTCAGTGTTCCTTTAATTCTCTTGTATCCTTTTGTTAAAATGTAATACTAGGTGAGCTCATGAGCGTGCACTTAACTTTAGCCATCTGGTATCAGTGTATGCAACAAAGTTTATATCAATGTTATACATAGTTACACACATAGCTGCAACAGAATGCTACAGATACTCTATGGCAGCAAAGTTTATATCAATGTTATACATAGTTACACACATAGCTGCAACAGAATGCTACAGATACTCTGCAGCTATGTGTAACTGATTTAAAACCTTGTCACTTAGTGGTTTTACTATTTACAGTGCGATAACTGTTAAAGGGACATGAAACCCAATTTGTTTTTCCTTTGATTTAGAACACTGGTTTTCAAACCTGTCCTCAGGCATCCCCAACGGTCCAGGTTTTCAGGATAGCCTTGGATGAGAGCAGGTAAAATAACCATGGTTACTAATCAGCTGATTATTTCACCTGTGCTCCAGTTCAGATAACCTCAAAATGTGGCCTGTTAGGGAGGCCCGAAGACAGGTTTGAAAACCAGTGATTTAGAAGGAATATACAATTTTAAACAACTTTCCAATTTACTTCTATTATCTAATTTTCTTCATTCTCTTGGTATCCTTTATTGAAAAGCAGAACTTAATAGCTCAGTAGCTGCTGACATAGATGCCTTGTTATTGGCTCACCCATGCACACTGCAACTACAAAGGATATTTAAAGAATGAAGCAAATTAGAGAATAGAAGTATATTGGAATGCTGTTTATAATTGTGTGCTCTATCTGAATCGTGAAAAAAAAATGTTTGGCTTTCATGTCCCTTTAAAGGGACACTCAAGTCAAAATTAAACTTTAAGATTTAGATACAGCATGCAATTTTAAACAACTTTCCAATTTTTTTTTTTTTTTTATATTTACACTTTTTGAGTCAACTCCTACTGAGCATGTGCAAGAATGCACTGCATATACGTATATGCATTTGTGATTGGCTGATGGCTGTCACATGATACAGGGGGAGTGGAAACAGACATAACTTTGCAATTTATTTAACAAAAATCTACTACTCATTTGAAGTTCAGACTATGTGATATTGCATTGTCTTCTTATCTTGCATTTGTTGATCATGCAAATCTACTGCATTGACTGGTCCTTTAAAATCCCATTGAAGAAGATGAAATTAGCTGCTTAGACACTTTTCTGCTAATAGAAACTAAATTCCTGCATTGTTAATCTTGTTTACTGATGCAAAACCCAGCATACCGGAAAACAGTACTTTCTCTCCGATGAGTCTTAATGCCCGCCCTTATCTCGCAACCAATCACACGAGAGAAGGGTCTGTCAATCACCCTGAGCGAGCGAGTTTGGGGTGATTTCTCTTCACCACCTCAGAGGAGTCCCATGTGTGTGCGTTGTCTAAATAAGTGGCTGTGCGGGTGCTGCTAATGTCAGCTTTGTCTCAGAGGCAGTGTACAATGTTTTTACATCATTACACGGGTTAAAGGCTGTTTATGGAGGTGCCAGAAGTTTAGAGGGTTTGACTCTGGTATTGTAAGCAGCTGTGTGTAGGTGCTTGGGGCTATGTATAGGCCGAACTGGTAGGATAAGTGGTAAACAGGTTTCATAGAGTGGAAGAGGGGGACATATCATCTTCTCTTTTACAGTGACCAAGCCAAGTAGACCACGTATTTTATTTCTTTTCTACATTATTTCATACTTTACTGAAAGGTTATTTAGAGTTGTGATATCTGTATTTATTATAGGAAAGAGATTGAGCAGATAGCTTGAACTAAGTAGAGGAAGGCAGGGAACCAGGGTTGGGGTTAAGTGAGCCAGGTCCGAATAAGGAGAGCATTGGGTTACAGGATGGAACAGGAAGTAGGACGAGAGAGGGACCCGGACACTAGGGGGCAGTATAACATTATTCATTACACCTGTAGATGTTGTACCTAATAGTATTTGTTCACATTTCCAATAGAGTTGCTAACTCAGCTATGTTTCCTGGACACTTATGAGTTACACATGCTGCAGGGTGTACAGAGGGGAACATGAAATGCACCACTGGACAGCACACGCATAGTGATCCTGGACAGCACTATTCATGTTCCTCTCTGCACACCCTGCAACATGAATAACTCATAAGTGTCCAGGAAAACATGGCTGAGGTGGCAATCCTGATCCCCAAGCCTCTAAATGTGTGAGAGCGAAATGCAAGCGCAATTAGTGGATGAAAGCATTAGTAGTTATAGTCGATAGGGCAATTCCTTGTATTTTCCCCTATTGTTTACCCAAACAAAGTCATTGTTTTCTTATGAATGCTAATTCATGCTGTTCCAAATACCAGAAGATAATTGTGCAAAATAACCGCTCATTGAAGGGACAGCCTAGTCCAAAATAAACTTTCATGATTCAGAGAATGTAATTTTAAATATTAAAAAGGAAATCCGGAGTCAGTCTCAATCAGCTTGGGATAAAAACAAATCTTTATTCCATTCAGATTAAAAGTTCATAACGGGGTAATAATTCCGGCTGACTGGTCTTACTCGTTTCGGGGTGGTGCCGTATTCATAGACGTACATAGTACTGAGCCAACCAACTTTAAAAAGGGGCTGCTAAGCAGCCATTGGACAGGTTATCAATTTATGCTAATTTCTTAAAGTGACCACACCTCATAACATATGACTGCCTACAAATATGTAACTACAAAGGAGGGCACAATATCATTTGGAACTGTAAAATGTAATTTTAAACAACTTTCCAATTTACTTTTATCACCAATTTTGCTTTGTTCTCTTGGTAGTCTTAGTTGAAAGCTAAACCTAGGCAGGCTCATATGCTAATTTCTTAGACCTTGAAGGCAGCCTCTAATTTAAATGCGTTTTGACAGTTTTCCACCAATAGAGGACGTTAGTTCATGTGTGTCATATAGATAACTGAGCTCACGCACGTGAAGTTACCTAGGAGTCAGCACTGATTGGCTAACATGCAAGTCTGTCAAAAGAACTGAAATAACCGGGCAGTTTGCAGAGGCATAGATACAAGGTAATTACAGAGGTAAAAAGTATATTAATATAACTGTGTTGGTTATGCAAAACTGGGGAATGAGTAATAAAGGGATTATCTATCTTTTTTTAAACAACAATAATTCTGGTGTTGACTGTCCCTTTAACAAGCAAGGGATGGTTCTTGTATAAGTCTCCCAATATAATGAACTTGTTAGAGAGTAAACATATATTTGTTTAGATACATTTCTAATTCTGTAATGGTAGATGGAACTCCTGAAATATTAATCCGTTATACAGAAGTTTTCAAACTTATTTCAAACTTTGTTGCTTGATTTTGGTCGCTGTGCTTTGATCACAAATTCCAACAGTAACTATTTAAGAGACATAATTTGGAATTGTACAGCCTTTGTCAGCAGTTTCAAACAAGTGTTAAAAAGAGGCTGTTTAGCGGGACACTGATTGATGGGTACGCTCTGCGTTCTAGCTGTCAATCAAGCTAGTGCATTATAGAGTGACAATCAGTAGCTAAGTGTGCTGTCATATTGGCATATTAGTTTAAAGGGCCATAATAGTAAAACATTGTATGCTCTAATTCGTTAAATTAAACACATAGAATAAGAACTGTTCAGTAGCTAGTTGCACAACTCAGATGTGGAACTAGCGTGGCGAATAAGATTATTATTATTATTATTATTATTATGGCTGAATCAGCCAAGTGTCTTGCAGCAGTACACTGGTATATTTTTGACTTTCATATCTATATAGTGGGCTCAACCCCGTTCCTTCTTACATTTTAATGTTCAATTAATACTTTTACATTGTGCTTTTTTTGTTGTGCACTGATTATATCATTGCTGTTGACTATTTCTGTTTTGCAAGTAAAGCAGAAAATGAATGCATAAAGGCTGATGAAACTCACTGCAATCCCAGCAACCTAGGCTGCAAATAGTTAAAGGAACTACTATAGGATGTGTAAAAACAAAGAAGGTGCTCGAATGCCACAGTATGTTTGATCCAAGTTAAGATTCCAATCACCCACACACCACACTTTACTGACAATTTGCCAAGCGCCACACGGGTGCTTAACCCCTTCACTACCAGGACTTTCAGAGAAAAACTTGCCCAAAATACAGAATTTCTAGCATTTTTGCCATCACTCTATTTAAACAGAAATAGAGCCTTTTTTTTTTTTTTATTTATCTGACAAAACTATATATATTTTTAAGTAGACAGCCCAAGTTATTGATCTAGGCCCATTTTGGTATATTTCATGCCATCATTTCACTGCCAAATGCGATCAAACAAAAAAAAATTGTTAATTTTTTTTACAAACTTTTTGGTTTCTTACTGGAATTATTTACATACTGCTTGTGTAATCATGACACAAATGGTTGTAAACGTTTCTCTCAGATCCCCTTTGTTCAGAAATAGCAGACATATTTGGCTTTGCCATTGCTTTTTGGTAATTAGAAGGCTGCTAATTGCAGCTGCGCACCACACGTGTATTATTCCCGGCAGTGATGGGGTAAATTAGGTAGCTTTAAAAGGTTAACTTTAGCTTTAGTGTAGAGATTACCCTCCCACCTGACTCTTACCAACCCCTGATCCCTCCCAAACAGCACTCTTTCCTCCCACAACCACTGGTCACCCCCATCTTAGGTACTGGCAGACAGTCTGACAGTATGACATTTTTTTTCAATTTTTTTTTTTTTTAAATAAAATATTTTTTATTTTCTGTAGTGTAAGATCCCCCCCCAAATAGCTCTCTAAACCTCCCCCCTCTAACTATTATCCACTATCTTAGGTACTGGCAGCTGTCTGCCAGTAACTATAAACGTTTTTTGTTTGTTTTTTAATATTTTTTTTTATTTTATTTTCTGTAGTGTACCCCCCACCTCCTGCGATCATTAGTTAGGGCACCCCAGACCCCCAAAACCCTTTTCTGTAGTGTAGCTGCCTTATCCCTCCCTGTCCCTTTTTTTTATTTTATTTTTTCTGTAGAGAAGGGCCCACCCGCCTCCCGACAAGACATTTTATTCTTTAAATTTAAGAGTTCTGAGGACCCAGCCACACAATTAAGGGGATAGAAAAAACATGTGCATTTCATTTTTAAAGTGCCATAAAACAGGTTGAGATTTGTGCATATCCTAAAAGGGCTAATTAAGTAAAAATAGTTTGCATAAAAAAATTGTTTAAAAATTGCTAGCGAGTATTTTAAAATAATTTTCAAAAATAAGCACAATTAGTTACATAGCCATGCTGTCTGGAGTAGTCTGATTTCCCCCCCCCCCCCCCTTATCAATGTTTAGCATCAGAAACACAGGCATTGTATTTCATCATAGTTGACAGCAGCTTATTTGCTTCTAGGCATGCTCCAGCAGATAATGACTGTTAAAGTCTTGTAATTATACCAAATCAAAGGTGGATATAGATACAGCCATAGAAGGAATTGTAACAAAAAACTGACAGACAGGATGTGTTACCCTATCTGAGATAGACTACATTTGTAGCACTCTGGGGATTACTTAATTAAATAAATTGTGGTAACAGAGAGAGTCGTGCAAAGATGTGCAGAGAACAAAGACAAAACTGTCTGAGTAAGCTAAATAACATTAAAAATTAACTTTTATTAAGGCTTAGTTAAAATTGGAAAACACACACTTAAAAACACTCTTAGGAGCCAAGATAATATTACTTGTTAATCGTATATTAGTTGGTGTGGTGGGTAAAGAATTATCTATAAATAGATAAAGTATATGGTATGGGGGCTAGTAACAATTCTATGTATTCAATATGTACCGGAAATGGCAACTCAAATATGATTGATCAGTATGTTGTTGCCGGTAATTTATTGAATAGTTATATACTTAGGTTCACTAAAATTGATATTGTGAATTTGCTGTAGAATTAGTGTGTTACTTAATACGTTACAGTACACTTGTGCATATATAGTTAAGGGGCTTGAGTGATTATACACTTTTATTCATTGTGCGTGAAGTCAGAGACTTTATATAGAATCCCTTTAAATTACTCTTAATTTTCTATACGCATCTATATGTGTGGCTGTATTCAAGCCTACACTACACAAATAAAGGCTTCATTCTTTATATTTAATAATGTCTTCTATATTGGATATACAAAGTCTGGCGGGTATACACTTTGTTATATAAAGTATCAGTGAAATTGGAGATCACCCCTTATGATAATGTTGTCACCGTTAGTAATAAGGTATTTCGATATTATTGTATCTTATATAAGAAATTATTCCAAATAAAGCGATAGAATTCATATAACCTTCTTAAGGTTCCATTATGTTTGTCCCTCTAGGTGCAAGAATACCCAATATTTGGGACTGGGACCTTAGTAGTTATTGTTATATTAGAGTCAAAATAAGATTCTTGTTTTGAAGTATCGCTGTGGGTGTTTATTACAGGGTGATAAACACTAGGTGAATAGCGTTCCTGTTCTTATATAGAGCAGACAGATATAGTGACTCAGTTCTAAAATATGCCTTTGAGTAAATGGCAAAATATCAAATGCTCTGAGTAGTAAAAAGAGTGACCGCTATTGTATAAGCTGCACGGCACATGCGTAATGTTACAACCCAGCAGACATAGTTAGTAAAGAAATATATACAAGATTTCAGTTTAGCATAACCAAATGAGACATTATTAGTGCGGTATTGAGCCCTGTGTAGTCACAATTGACTAAAAGTAGTGTGAGTACTGCTAACGGTTAAATTCTCTAGCAACTTGTATGAACGTCAGCGTTCTGCCCCCATTAACCACTCCCAACTGCTAAAGGTATATTACGGTTCAAATTGTATAAATCTATCAAGGTTCCTAAGGCTAGCTAAAAATACATGAGCTCCAAGGGCTCATCACCAGTACCCTAGCGTCCCTAACATGTTTCGCCTCGCGGCTTTTTCAAAGGGTGAGCGCGCCGCTCACATACTGGTCTTTTAAAGCCTAATGGTCACACCTCCTGGGTGACGATTTTTGCTAACAGCCAATCCTCATCCTCTACTGTGTAGAGACCGCCTATCATTACGATTGAAGTTTAGAGTTGTCTAATTTGTTGCTAGTAATAAAAGTAACTTTGTTGTAATGTTGAAGTTATAAAATCAACTTAGTTATAAGATCAAATGAGTTATGTTGAAGTTATAGGATCAAATGAGTTCTCGTAGCCTTATATATGGACTTAATGCTCAGCCATGAATTTAAAACTTCATTTTATTTCTTCCTTAGATTGAAGCACTGTATTCCCTAAACTATGTGATACTGTGTAGTGAATTAACCCTATAGGAGCCGCCGTGAACTTGTGCTATGTATTGCCGACCTGCATTGTGACTGCTTTGTTTATATTATAACTTAATTACTTATGCTGGTATATACCACAATGTTGTGTAATATTAAATAAAATTGCTCAGTGTAAATGTTTAGTGAAGCATGCCACTGTGCTGTGTTTTAAAATAAATACTTGTGACTTTAATTGTAAAACAGTGCTAAAATTAATATATGCTACTAAAATTGTGTCAAAGAAATAGTGACTTGGTGTGTATTGTGTGCAGACTGTGGAGGCTAATGTAAAAAGGATGAATTTTTATTAATAATAAACACCGCTGGTGTGTAAAAGTTACAGTGAATTATGTGCTTAAGACTTATATAGTGTTGATGAATAAAATAATGAGGACTATCATAAACTAATCCTTATATAACTAGTGCGTACAGTTGTACACTTGAATGTGATTATGGATGTCCTTATTTTAATTGTGAACATTTTTTTAGTATATGGCGATGTTAGGATTGAATTTGAATTTAATTTATAAGGCAAGAGGCAGAAATTATTTCTACCTTCAACATACAAATAGTTTGGTTGAAATTAGATCTTGAGATACTGGCGGTTAATAAAAAGATGTTTAGAGGGTTAGGCTGTGTTATCATGAATTTGTGCTGTTCATTGCACTTTTTTACAGAAAAGGGGAGAGATTGTTACACTCATTTAACCCTGATGGGTAAACTGTGTTAAGGATAAAAATCCATTTACTTTCAGCTTTTTGAAGGGTTTTTTCTACATCTCCACCTCTGATCCCCAGCTTAACTCTTTGTATTCCAAAACATTTTAAATCACTTTGTTTTGAATTGTGTTTATACAAAAAGTGTCTGGCCACCGAGGTGAGTTGTTTTCCTGCTTGTAAGTCCTTTTTGGCATTTTTGATGTTCCTCAAGTGTTCTTGCAACCTTACTCTTATTTTTCTGGTTGTCATGCCAACATAGAACAGGTTACAGTTGCAGCGTAATGCGTATATTACCCCTTCAGTTTGGCAGTTGATGTGTGCATTTACTTTGTGTGGTTTGTTGAACCGATCATGTATTGTTTGTAATTTCAGCATAAAGCTGCATGTGGTACAGGTTCCACATTTAAAGGAACCGTTGGTAAAAGCACTTTTAGTTTTTTCACTAGCAAGGTGACTAGGACTGATAATGTCCTTTAGATTGCGGGTTCTTCTATATCCTGTCTGTATTTTATCACCCAAGATTGTTTTTAGTTTGGGGTCAGACATTAGGATGTGCCAGTTGGATTGAAACAGATATTTTATGTAGTTACTTTTTGGATTATAGGTTGAAATGAACCTTATCTGATCATCCTTAGGTTTTGCTCTTTTTTGGAGTAGTTCTTTTCGATCAGTTGTTCTCGCTCTGAATTCTGCCCTTTTAATTGCCCTTTTGCTATAACCTCTTGATAGTAAACGTTCAGTGAGTTCTTTTGCTCTCTTATTATAGTTAGATTCAGAAGAGCAGTTTCTCCTCATTCTTAAGAATTCACCTATAGGAAGTGCCTGTATAGTGTTTGGGGCATGGGCACTGGAGCTGTGTAGAACACTGTTTGTGGCTGTTATTTTCCTGTGTACATCCATGGATAATGTTCCATCCTCTGATTTTGAAATTTCTAAATCCAAAAAGTTTACTTTCACTTGACTGGCTTCATAAGTCAATTTAACATTAAATTGGTTTGTATTTAGGTCAAGAAGGAAAGAATCTAGTTCTTCTTTTGAACCCTCCCATAGGAACAGCATGTCGTCTATATATCTTACCCAGAAAGGGATTTTTTCCAGGTACTGTGAATTAGTGTCAGAAAAGACGTGTTTTTGCTCCCACCACCCTAAGAAAAGGTTGGCATAGGTGGGAGCACATGCTGTACCCATCGCGGTACCTCTTGTTTGTAGATAGAACCCGTTATTGAAAGTGAAATAATTATGTTTTAATACGAATTGTAATACTGCAAGTGTGAATTCATCATGAATCGGTTCTTCTTCTGAGCCCATTTCTAGGAACCAACGTACTGCCTCGATTCCTAGCTCATGTTTGATACAAGTGTACAAAGATTCGACATCTGCTGTCACAAGCCATGTTTGTTCAGAAATATGAATATTATCCAGTTGATTTAGGACATCAGTGGTATCTTGAACATAAGAAGTAATTTGAGTGAGATAATTCCTAAGTCTGTAGTCTACATATTTACTAGCCTTTTCAGTGAGGCTATTTATTCCGGATACTATAGGGCGCCCTGGAGGGTGGGTTTGGTTTTTGTGTATCTTTGGAATTAGGTAAAAAGTAGCAACAGTTGGATTGGATACTTTTAGAAATTGATATTCTTTGTTGTTAATAATATTGTCATTTTTGGCTCCTTCTATTAGGTTTGAGTATATTTGAAAGTATTCATTTGTGGGGTTATAATTCAGTTTGGTATAACAAGAATTATCCCTTAGTTGTTTGTCTGTTTCTAGACGATACATTTTAAGTGGCCATAAGACAATATTACCTCCTTTGTCAGAATTTCTAATGATCGTGTCTTTCCACATTTGCATTTCTTTTAATGCTTTGCGTTCCTTAGATGTTAAGTTCCCATTAGTTTTTGTCTCTGGGATTTGTAGGATTTTCTCACATATGATATCACTGAAAACTTGCAGTTGAGAACATTGGTTGATGTTAGGCATGAATTTAGATTTATTTTTAATTTTATCACGCCATTTTGTCTCATTTGTATAGTCAGGAGCTATACTGTCTAAAGTCTCATTTTCTGCAAGTAAGTCCTCTAGGTTGGTCAGAGTAATTCTCTCTTCTGCTGAGAGTGAATTGTTTTCAGAATGAGTTGTTTCTTGAGATTTGTTCAGAAAGAGTCTTTTTAAGGCAATTTTTCGGATGTATAATTGTACATCTTTGACTAATTCAAATTTATCTATTTCAGGAGTCGGGCAGAAGGTCATACCTTTAGAGAGTACTTTTTTGTGATCATCTGTCAATAGTTTTTGGGAAAGGTTGATTATCCTCAATGAGTCATTCTCATCTGTGAGAACGGACTTGGGGGTCTCTGATATGGTTTCCAGCCCTTTTTGTTGGTTTTGTTTGATGGCTGACTTTTGTTGTTCCTTTTTGGTCTTCCCCCTGCCTCTTCTGGTATGTCTAAATCGGAAGAGGCACTTTGTCCTAAAAAATCTTTCCTTTTACCCCTTGTGATTCTTATGTTAGTCCCCCTTGTCGAGGTTTGTGGTTCGGTATCAGATTCAGGGGTTTCTGAGTCTTCCCCCTCTGTATCCGAGACATCACTTTGTATAATAGTGACTTTCGATGGTTTGGGATTGTTCGCATTGAATCTCTTTTTCCATTTGTAAACTCTGTTATTGGCATAATCAGATTTATCTCTGCCTAGTTTGCCTTGTTTCGTAAGTTTAATTTCTGCCTCATATTTGTCTAACTCTTTCTGGTACTGTTTATATGCTGATTCGAATTCTTTAAGTGTTTCATATTCTTGTAGTTTTGTGTTTAGTTCTTGTACTTTAGTTTCTAATAGCTCATATTCTTCTTTGTCATGTTTAATTAAGATTCGCATTAGTTTTACCGAACATTCTGAAAGTGCTGTTTCCCATTCTTGATTATGTTCTGGATTGCGAAACTCAAAAGCAGGAAAAAGCTGAATTCTCAGACCTCTAGGTATGAGTTTGAGTTCTATATATTTTTCGAAAAAGTGATGGTTCCACCACAATTTGTCCTGCTTAAACATTAGCTTGTGAATATCTTTTAGTGCTTGGTTCATGGAGTCTGGGCTAATTGTAGTATTTTCTGATTGATTCTCAAACACAGAATTTAAATCTATTTCTCTCTTTTCTTGTCTAGATTTTCTATCTGTTTCCCACTTTGAAGTCATGTTTGTTGATTTGGTATAATACTACCTGTTGTGTGCTCTATTGGATTGGAAACCTGTTGCCAGGCTAAACTGTACTTGAACAAAAAAAGAATGGGGTCCAATGGCACTACTTACAATAAAATGAAATTATCCCCTTTATTCTTAATTAACTTATGTGCATTCAGCACATTAGTATTGTAAAGGACGAGGGTGCTATGTAGTAAAGCAGAATTTAAACAAAAAACTGACAGGATGTGTTACCCTATCTGAGATAGACTACATTTGTAGCACTCTGGGGATTACTTAATTAAATAAATTGTGGTAACAGAGAGAGTCGTGCAAAGATGTGCAGAGAACAAAGACAAAACTGTCTGAGTAAGCTAAATAACATTAAAAATTAACTTTTATTAAGGCTTAGTTAAAATTGGAAAACACACACTTAAAAACACTCTTAGGAGCCAAGATAATATTACTTGTTAATCGTATATTAGTTGGTGTGGTTTAGACAGTATAGCTCCTGATTATACAAATGAGACAAAATGGCGTGATAAAATTAAAAATAAATCTAAATTCATGCCTAACATCAACCAATGTTCTCAACTGCAAGTTTTCAGTGATATCATATGTGAGAAAATCCTACAAATCCCAGAGACAAAAACTAATGGGAACTTAACATCTAAGGAACGCAAAGCATTAAAAGAAATGCAAATGTGGAAAGACACGATCATTAGAAATTCTGACAAAGGAGGTAATATTGTCTTATGGCCACTTAAAATGTATCGTCTAGAAACAGACAAACAACTAAGGGATAATTCTTGTTATACCAAACTGAATTATAACCCCACAAATGAATACCTTCAAATATACTCAAACCTAATAGAAGGAGCCAAAAATGACAATATTATTAACAACAAAGAATATCAATTTCTAAAAGTATCCAATCCAACTGTTGCTACTTTTTACCTAATTCCAAAGATAGACAAAAACCAAACCCACCCTCCAGGGCGCCCTATAGTATCCGGAATAAATAGCCTCACTGAAAAGGCTAGTAAATATGTAGACTACAGACTTAGGAATTATCTCACTCAAATTACTTCTTATGTTCAAGATACCACTGATGTCCTAAATCAACTGGATAATATTCATATTTCTGAACAAACATGGCTTGTGACAGCAGATGTCGAATCTTTGTACACTTGTATCAAACATGAGCTAGGAATCGAGGCAGTACGTTGGTTCCTAGAAATGGGCTCAGAAGAAGAACCGATTCATGATGAATTCACACTTGCACTATTACAATTCGTATTAAAACATAATTATTTCACTTTCAATAACGGGTTCTATCTACAAACAAGAGGTACCGCGATGGGTACAGCATGTGCTCCCACCTATGCCAACCTTTTCTTAGGGTGGTGGGAGCAAAAACACGTCTTTTCTAACACTAATTCACAGTACCTGGAAAAAATCCCTTTCTGGGTAAGATATATAGACGATGTGCTGTTCCTATGGGAGGGTTCAAAAGAAGAACTAGATTCTTTCCTTCTTGACCTAAATACAAACCAATTTAATGTTAAATTGACTTATGAAGCCAGTCAAGTGAAAGTAAACTTTTTGGATTTAGAAATTTCAAAATCAGAGGATGGAACATTATCCATGGATGTACACAGGAAAATAACAGCCACAAACAGTGTTCTACACAGCTCCAGTGCCCATGCCCCAAACACTATACAGGCACTTCCTATAGCTGAATTCTTAAGAATGAGGAGAAACTGCTCTTCTGAATCTAACTATAATAAGAGAGCAAAAGAACTCACTGAACGTTTACTATCAAGAGGTTATAGCAAAAGGGCAATTAAAAGGGCAGAATTCAGAGCGAGAACAACTGATCGAAAAGAACTACTCCAAAAAAGAGCAAAACCTAAGGATGATCAGATAAGGTTCATTTCAACCTATAATCCAAAAAGTAACTACATAAAATCTCTGTTTCAATCCAACTGGTACATCCTAATGTCTGACCCCAAACTAAAAACAATCTTGGGTGATAAAATACAGACAGGATATAGAAGAACCCGCAATCTAAAGGACATTATCAGTCCTAGTCACCTTGCTAGTGAAAAAACTAAAAGTGCTTTTACCAACGGTTCCTTTAAATGTGGAACCTGTACCACATGCAGCTTTATGCTGAAATTACAAACAATACATGATCGGTTCAACAAACCACACAAAGTAAATGCACACATCAACTGCCAAACTGAAGGGGTAATATACGCATTACGCTGCAACTGTAACCTGTTCTATGTTGGCATGACAACCATAAAAATAAGAGTAAGGTTGCAAGAACACTTGAGGAACATCAAAAATGCCAAAAAGGACTTACAAGCAGGAAAACAACTCACCTCGGTGGCCAGACACTTTTTGTATAAACACAATTCAAAACAAAGTGATTTAAAATGTTTTGGAATACAAAGAGTTAAGCTGGGGATCAGAGGTGGAGATGTAGAAAAAACCCTTCAAAAAGCTGAAAGTAAATGGATTTTTATCCTTAACACAGTTTACCCATCAGGGTTAAATGAGTGTAACAATCTCTCCCCTTTTCTGTAAAAAAGTGCAATGAACAGCACAAATTCATGATAACACAGCCTAACCCTCTAAACATCTTTTTATTAACCTCCAGTATCTCAAGATCTAATTTCAACCAAACTATTTGTATGTTGAAGGTAGAAATAATTTCTGCCTCTTGCCTTATAAATTAAATTCAAATTCAATCCTAACATCGCCATATACTAAAAAAATGTTCACAATTAAAATAAGGACATCCATAATCACATTCAAGTGTACAACTGTACGCACTAGTTATATAAGGATTAGTTTATGATAGTCCTCATTATTTTATTCATCAACACTATATAAGTCTTAAGCACATAATTCACTGTAACTTTTACACACCAGCGGTGTTTATTATTAATAAAAATTCATCCTTTTTACATTAGCCTCCACAGTCTGCACACAATACACACCAAGTCACTATTTCTTTGACACAATTTTAGTAGCATATATTAATTTTAGCACTGTTTTACAATTAAAGTCACAAGTATTTATTTTAAAACACAGCACAGTGGCATGCTTCACTAAACATTTACACTGAGCAATTTTATTTAATATTACACAACATTGTGGTATATACCAGCATAAGTAATTAAGTTATAATATAAACAAAGCAGTCACAATGCAGGTCGGCAATACATAGCACAAGTTCACGGCGGCTCCTATAGGGTTAATTCACTACACAGTATCACATAGTTTAGGGAATACAGTGCTTCAATCTAAGGAAGAAATAAAATGAAGTTTTAAATTCATGGCTGAGCATTAAGTCCATATATAAGGCTACGAGAACTCATTTGATCCTATAACTTCAACATAACTCATTTGATCTTATAACTAAGTTGATTTTATAACTTCAACATTACAACAAAGTTACTTTTATTACTAGCAACAAATTAGACAACTCTAAACTTCAATCGTAATGATAGGCGGTCTCTACACAGTAGAGGATGAGGATTGGCTGTTAGCAAAAATCGTCACCCAGGAGGTGTGACCATTAGGCTTTAAAAGACCAGTATGTGAGCGGCGCGCTCACCCTTTGAAAAAGCCGCGAGGCGAAACATGTTAGGGACGTTAGGGACGCTAGGGTACTGGTGATGAGCCCTTGGAGCTCATGTATTTTTAGCTAGCCTTAGGAACCTTGATAGATTTATACAATTTGAGCCGTAATATACCTTTAGCAGTTGGGAGTGGTTAATGGGGGCAGAACGCTGACGTTCATACAAGTTGCTAGAGAATTTAACCGTTAGCAGTACTCACACTACTTTTAGTCAATTGTGACTACACAGGGCTCAATACCGCACTAATAATGTCTCATTTGGTTATGCTAAACTGAAATCTTGTATATATTTCTTTACTAACTATGTCTGCTGGGTTGTAACATTACGCATGTGCCGTGCAGCTTATACAATAGCGGTCACTCTTTTTACTACTCAGAGCATTTGATATTTTGCCATTTACTCAAAGGCATATTTTAGAACTGAGTCACTATATCTGTCTGCTCTATATAAGAACAGGAACGCTATTCACCTAGTGTTTATCACCCTGTAATAAACACCCACAGCGATACTTCAAAACAAGAATCTTATTTTGACTCTAATATAACAATAACTACTAAGGTCCCAGTCCCAAATATTGGGTATTCTTGCACCTAGAGGGACAAACATAATGGAACCTTAAGAAGGTTATATGAATTCTATCGCTTTATTTGGAATAATTTCTTATATAAGATACAATAATATCGAAATACCTTATTACTAACGGTGACAACATTATCATAAGGGGTGATCTCCAATTTCACTGATACTTTATATAACAAAGTGTATACCCGCCAGACTGTGTATATCCAATATAGAAGACATTATTAAATATAAAGCATGAAGCCTTTATTTGTGTAGTGTAGGCTTGAATACAGCCACACATATAGATGCGTATAGAAAATTAAGACTAATTTAAAGGGATTCTATATAAAGTCTCTGACTTCACGCACAATGAATAAAAGTGTATAATCACTCAAGCCTCTTAACTATATATGCACAAGTGTACTGTAACGTATTAAGTAACACACTAATTCTACAGCAAATTCACAATATCAATTTTAGTGAACCTAAGTATATAACTATTCAATAAATTACCGGCAACAACATACTGATCAATCATATTTGAGTTGCCATTTCCGGTACATATTGAATACATAGAATTGTTACTAGCCCCCATACCATATACTTTATCTATTTATAGATAATTCTTTACCCACCACACCAACTAATATACGATTAACAAGTAATATTATCTTGGCTCCTAAGAGTGTTTTTAAGTGTGTGTTTTCCAATTTTAACTAAGCCTTAATAAAAGTTAATTTTTAATGTTATTTAGCTTACTCAGACAGTTTTGTCTTTGTTCTCTGCACATCTTTGCACGACTCTCTCTGTTACCACAATTTATTTAATTAAGTAATCCCCAGAGTGCTACAAATGTAGTCTATCTCAGATAGGGTAACACATCCTATCTGTCAGTTTTTTGTTTAAATTCTGCTTTACTACATAGCACCCTCGTCCTTTACCATACTAATGTGCTGAATGCACATAAGTTAATTAAGAATAAAGGGGATAATTTCATTTTATTGTAAGTAGTGCCATTGGACCCCATTCTTTTTTGTTCATAGAAGGAATTGTGTCGGGGAGTCAGAGGTGTACAATTCGGAAACTTAAAAGAAAGGGTTGATGGCGAGGCACTGCAGTATAAATTTGCAGGTAAAGTAATTAAAGTACTTAAAGTGAAGGTCAAGTTACAAGCACAGCCTCACGGCATTGCATAGACTTATCAAAACGAGCAGGAGTTTAAGTCATGATTTTTTTTTAAATCTATTTATTTTCTTAGATTTTTACCTTTTAAACTGCTCCGCCGATAAGCGCAGCACTCCCGCCCGCCATCTTGTTTAATTGATTGACAGATGACGTATCCTAAACCAACTAATCCTTGTTCTTGCTTCCTGATGAAATAGCCTAGAGCTGAGAAACGCGTTGCCTGTTTTTATTATTTTAATAAAACTTTTTTTATAACCTGAACACTTGCTACCATCTTGTTTGCTTGCCTTCTATCCCTCTGTTTGAGAGGGGGGGATCTTATTCTGGGTCTTCCTGCCAACTGGTGGTTCCTGACTTCCATCTGTATCCAGTGGGCCTTTGCATAAGTCTGGTGGGTGACTACATTGATCCCATCCTGCCTCTATAGCATCAAATGAGATGCTACAACTATTGTGAGTACCATTTTATCTTATCACATTGATTACCTTGTCAAGACAATACTAGGCCATATAGGCACCTTTGTCTCTTTATGTCGTTTTGATACAGACATCATACCAATACCGGAGTTTGGTCCCCTGGGTGACTGTAAGAGATCCCAGACTGTCTCCATAGCACTAATTGAGGTGCTTAAACAAATGTGAGTTCAATCCCTGTACATCTATCAATATATTCTGGACCAAACAATATTGGGCCATGTGGCGCATCTGTCTTCTCTTGTCTTTGTAAATTGCTGCTTTGGATCCTGGCCTAGATCTCTACAGATATCTGCCTCGATCTTCACCTCAGTGACTCTTCATTTTTTATCAATAGAGACTATCTCACTATATGATTTCATATTTCATCTATATAATATAGTGCATTGAATAATCAAAGTACAAACCATTGTGAGAGATTGCTCATTTAGGTCTAATCACCTGCTTATTATTATTATTATTATTATACATTTTTCTATCTTTGTCTTTCTCTTAGGAGGTTGTGCTTTATATCTATTTTTGCTGTTACAATTGTTATATTAGACTGTATTGTCTTTTGCACCAGTACTCAATCTTTCTCTTATGAGGTTGTGTGATATATATTTATATCTTGTCTGTATTGACGGCTATAGAGGACTGACTAAGTCACCTATATACTTATTAGGATTATTGACTATCCCCTATTAGGGCGCCCCCTCCTTTGTTGTTTTGAAGGAATTGAGAATGCCAATCAGCAGTGTTCAAACTCTAAGAAGTGGAAAATGAGGGGTTCTGTTGAAACTTAACCACGGTCAGGTAGACCAACTAAAATTTCAGCCACAATTGCCAGGAAAATTGTTCGGGATGCAAAGAAAACCCCACAAATAACTTCAGGTGACATACAGGACTTTTCTGAAAACATGTGGTGTGGCTGTTTCAAGATGCACAATAAGGAGGCACTTGAAGAAAGATGGGCTGCATGGTCGAGTCGCCAGAAGAAAGCCATTACTACGCAAATGCCACAATACGCCAAACAGCACAGAGACAAGCCTCAAACCTTCTGGCACAAAGTCATTTGGAGTGATGAGAACAAAATTTAGCTTTTTTGGCCCCAACCATAAATGCTACATTTAGAGAGGAGTCAACAAGGCCTATGATGAAAGTTACACCATTCCTACTGTGATGAATGCAAGATGAATGCAGTATGTTATCAAACAAATTCTGGAGGAAAATTTGCATTCATCAGCCCAGAAACTGCGCATGGGACGTACTTGGACATTCCAACATGACAATGATCCTAAACACAAGGCCAAGTCGACCTGTCATTGGCTACAGCAGAATAAAGTGAAGGTTCTGGAGTGGCCATCTCAGTCTCCTGACCTCAATATCATTGAGCCACTCTGGGGAGATCTCAAACGTGCAGTTCATGCAAGACAGCCCAAGAATTTACAAGAACTGGAGGCTTTTTGCCAGGAAGAATGGGCAGCTTTACCATCTGAGAAGATAAAGAGCCTCATCCACAAATACCACAAAAGACTTTAAGCTGTCATTGATGTTAAAGGGGGCAATACACGGTATTAAGAACTGGGGTATGTAAACTTTTGATCAGGGTCATTTGGGTAGTTTCTGTTGTCATTACGATTTAAAAAGAGTAAACACAGTTGATTGATAATAAATGGCTTCAGCCAAACTCTAACCATGAGTGAAAGAAAAGTTTTTGTGTTATTCATATTCTCTGAAAAATGGCCAAGAAATTATAAATTCTGCCAGGGTATATAAACGTATGAGCACAAATATAAATATATAAATAAATAATAAAACAAAATGTATGTATGTGTGTTTGTTTGATAAATACTGGTCATTTTGGGAAACAAATTTTAGTTTTTCAGGACTGCTGAAATGAAGTCATATTGTAGTATTGGACCACACTTTATATAAAGGAAGAGATGACTTTAATACTTCCATATTCCGTTTAATTTTTCTAGTCCCCTGTTCCATTATATCATTTACTAGTGAAATATTTGGTGCTGAGAAAGTCAAGGACAGAATAAGACCTAAATCCATTTATCTGAAGGCTAACGTGGTGCTTCTGGGGTAGACAAACTCTGCACTTTGTGGTCTGCAATTCTCCCTCTCTCTGCTGTTTAGAAAAGGATGTTGTTTTTGGTTTCTAAAAGCTACACCCATATGTTTCCTGTAAGTAGCTGATGGAGCATAAACACACCCCTGTGCCCTTTTAGGGGCTGCAAATTAGATGTCAAGGAAAGTAAACACACATTTAGCTTAGTTGGCTGTTTTTAATCAGTTTGTGTTAAATCAGTCATAATAAGTATACTGTGGGCTTTGTAGTGGTCTGAAATGCTGCCTAGGCTTATAATGTAACTGCTTTGCTTAGCTAATTGCAGGCACGTCCCCTGCCTTTGGTGTATTTACATTATATGATTACTCTTTGTGATTGGTTTTACCTACTGAGGATGAAGGATATGGAATTATCATAGATGTAATTAAAGGGACAGTCTACAATAGAATTTTAATTGTTTTAAAAGATAGATAATCCCTTTATTACCCATTGCCCAGTATAACACTGTTATATTAATACACTTTTTACCTCTCTGATTACCTTGTATCTAAGCTTCTGCAGACTGCCCCCTGATCACATGACTTTTGTATTTATTATCTATTGTCTTGTATTTAGTACTGTGTTGTGCTAAATCGTAAAAAAAACTTCTTGGATGTGAACACGTTATCTATATGGCCCACATGAACTAGCAGTCAGTCTCCTGTTGTGAAAAATAAATAAACAATCGTGATCAAGAGGCTGTCAATAGAGCCTTTGAAACAGGCAGCAATTTAGAGGTTTGAATGTTATAAAAGTTGGTTATAAATGTTGGTTGTGCAAAG
The DNA here is from genome assembly GCF_027579735.1 of Bombina bombina. Classification (NCBI taxonomy): domain Eukaryota; kingdom Metazoa; phylum Chordata; class Amphibia; order Anura; family Bombinatoridae; genus Bombina; species Bombina bombina. The sequence continues at coordinate 61,390,645 of NC_069508.1, forward strand.
CCGGGGAATGGGTACTAAAGGCATTGTCTATCTTTTTAAACCATAACAATTTTAGTGTAGACTGTCCCTTTTAAATTAATTTAAAGGGACATGAAACCCCAATTTTTTATTTTACGATTCAGAGAGAGCACACAAATTTGAACAACTTTCCAATGTAATTAGCTTACCCAATTTGCTTTGTACTCTTGGTATTCTTTTTTGAAAAGCATATCTAAATAGGCTCAGGAGCTGTTTGCTGGCTACTTGATTGGTGGCTGACACATATGCCTCTTGTGATTGGCTAACCAATGTGTTTAGCTAGTTCCCAGTAGGGCATTGCTTCTTCAAGAAAGGATTCCAAGAGAATGAAGCACAATCGATAATAATAATCGATCGATCATAATAATTAAGGAAATTTGAAAGTTGATTACATATGTATGCTCTATCTGAATCATGAGAGATTTTTTTTGGTTTAATGTCCCTTTAAGAGGACATTAAACTATGTGAGATTGTTATGTTACATTTATAATTGACCCATTTAACACAGGGGAAAACATACTTTTAAACCTTGTTGAAGTCAGCTCCGGAGCCTTAATCTGCTACTGGAGCCTAGGTGAGCTATTGACAAGAGGCATATTCATTGTTCTCCTAAGGACCTTTTTAATGGGTACACCCTCTCGGCTGATTTTACTGACCACCAGGCTAAAATGTAAGTCAGTATTCAGGTAAAATAAGCTACAAGTAAACATTTCCAATGTTTACTGCACAAATTATCAATTAACTTGCAATTAATTTTAAGCTTTAGATGTAAGAAAATGTTATCATATTACAAAGTGTTACACCTCCCCTACCTGGTTACTGCATAATGCCACCTGGCTGGCAATATTTTCTGTAGAGAACATTGCAGCTCCTGAGCCTACCTAAGTATGCTTTTCAGCAAAGGATACCAAGAGAACAAAGTCAATTTTGTTAATGGGGATAAATTGAAAAACTGCATGCTCTATCTAAGCAATGGACATAATATTTTAATTTTCATGCAAATTTTTTTATAAGAACATGGCCTAATTCATTTTCTTATTTCAGGAATATGTCTCATCCATGTCCTTGTTTATATTTATTTATATTATCAATTTTATTTTGTTCTCTTTGCATACTTTGTTAAAGAGCATACTTAGGGAGTCTCCAGAGCGTGCATGTTTACTTTTGCAAGCACTGCTGTCATATAGTGCTCAAGACACCCAGCTAGACTGTCTCAGGCTTGCAGAAACACAAGGTGTATGTGAATCTCCCAACGGTGTCTCCGGTGCTATACACCAACCACTGCACTGTACCTCCAACCACGGCGTACCCTCAACTCGAATATCCAACCTCTTTATCACAGGGTACTACAGGAGCTCCAGCATCCGATGGTAGAATGAGTGACACCTTCTTCCTCCATGCTGTCTTGCTACACACTTTACTCACAGCTCATCAGGAGTCAGGGCTTGGTACAAGCAGGAGAGAATCAGGTTAGAGAGATACTAGAGTATAGGGCTCAATTTATCATCCTGTAGTCAGGATTTATCACGCAGCTGTCATCAGACCGCTGCTTCCCTGCCCTTCACTTCTTAGGAGGAGAATTTCTCTTCCGACCGGGGTGATTGACAGCTCCTGCCCGCACTTATAATAATAATAATAATAACTAGTATTTATATAGCTCCTTTCTCCCAGTGGGACTCAAACCGCTTTTTCAGCGTTCGCTCTCGGAATTAAACAAATCAGCAGCTGAATAGTAATAGTTGTTGTTATTATTACCCAATTTAATAGTACTCATTTTATCGACCTCAGAAGGATGAAGGGCTGAGTCGTCCCTGCCGGGATTTGAACCTGTGACCTTTGGATCTTTTGAACAGGCTTTTGTAGTCAGGGCATTTTGCCAACTGAGCTATCTCACCGGACTTGCACTTGCAATGGTAGAAGCCGGACGGGCAGGGGCGAATATGACTGGTGAGATTTAAATTCTCCTCCTAAGCGGTGAAGGGCAAGGAAGCAGTGGTCTGATGACAGCTGTGTGATAATTCCGGATGGCAGGTTCACTTGTGCGAACCTATAGCCTAAGGGGAGAGGAGGACTTGATAAATAGAGCCCATAGTGTCCATATAGAATGATAAAAAAAAGAACAGGTGCTATAGTAAAAAACTTTAATAAAAAAGGGACAGTCAACACCAGAATTTTTGTTGTTTAAAAAGATAGATAATCCCTTTATTACCCACTCCCCAGTTTTGCATAACCAACTTCTGATTACCTTGTATTTATGCCTCTGCAAGCTGCCCCCTTATTTCAGTTCTTTTGACAGACTTGCTTTTTAGCCAATCAGTGCTGACTCCTAGGTAACAACTTCACATGCGTGAGCTCAATGTTATCAATATGACACACATGAACTAACGCCCTCTAGTGGTGGTAAACTGTCAAAATGCATTCAGATTAGAGGCGGCCTTCAAGGTCTAATAAATTAGCATATGACCCTACCTAGGTTTAGCTTTCAACTAAGAATACCAAGAGAACAAAGTAAAATTGGTGATAAAAGTAAATTGGAAAATTGTTTAAAATTACATTGCCTTTTTGAATCATGAAAGTTTATTTTGGACTTGACTGTCCCTTTAATTTAGTTTTAAAAACTTTAAGACTTGACTGATATTCTATAGCAACACAGCAGATGTCTTGTAATTACAAGGAGTTTATTGTTTTTTTAATGCCATCCGTATAGAATTTTAGGAAAAAATAAAAAGGCATTACATAGACGAAAGTCCTTATATTGGAATAATCCTGAAGTTTAGTCATCCTTTTTTTTTTTATTCCAGATTCCTCACTTTTTGATGAATTGAGTGACTTAGTAGGTGATGATGACTTTTTACATGATGACAAAAGTGACCCATTTGTGAGTATCAAGTAATAAATATGATTTATTTATTTTGTTTGTCTTGATATTTTTTTTTTTAAACAACTTCTCTTTTTTTTATACAGCAAAATAATTTTGATAACCTGGATTTTAATATGGACCTGATGTCTTGGAACTATGAACAATTGGAAAGCTGTGAGCAGATTTATTTAGGTTGGTATTTAAAGCTTTGCAATAACCACATGTGTAATAGATTCTAGTTTGTATGCAGTAGGTTTGGCTGTTAGAATGTAGAGAAGCTGATTGACAGTTGGTGAACCATTTAGTAGTGCATGTGTCATTCAAAGTAATTACCCAATGTACCATCTTCACCTCCATACAACCCACACACACAGTGTACTCCAATGACATATTTAATATGTACTCTTCTGCATGCACATTTTTGAAGTACAGTATAGTCTTATTGAGGGCTACATATGCATTTCAAGGGACATGATACCCAAATGACGAAGCACGTGATGCAGCATAGCTGTAAAAAGATGACCAGAAAACATCACCCGAACAGCTCTATGTAAAAAAAAGGAAGATATTTTGCCTCAACACCCCACTGTAAAGAGACTTCTTAGCAGCCAGTTAGGATGCTTGTCCTAGGACAAGCTAGGGAGTGTGCATCTGTAAAGTGCAGGCACAGTCATGTTATTTTCTTATTCAGTTTAAGTAAGTTCTAGGAAATCTCATGAGGCAAACCATTACCTCAGCACTGCTGATTGGCTATTGTTTTTTTTTTTTTTTTTAACTTGCAGCTGGACAGCAGCTGAAGTATAACTGTTTACACAGCACTTACTCTGGTGAGTTGAAGAAATTTTGAGGTAAAATATCTCTCTTTTTTTTTATATAGAGATGTTTAGGTGATATTTTCTTGTCCGCTTTTTACAGTTATGCTGCATCACTTTCAAGTGATTTAGCATGAGTATTATGTCCCTTTAAGAGATACACAAGTAAGTATAAACACATGAACAATTGTCACACAAATACTGTACTCACAGTATAATCTGTAATGCACATCTAGTGTATGCAAACACATAGTCAATTATTACTCTGGTGAAACTACTCTCTGTTGTCTGGGAAGCAGTGTAGCTCAAAGTTCAGAATACATTACAGACAGCAATCTACACCTATGAATAAAAAAAAATAAACCCCAACAAAACAAAACTTTTAAGGCTAGAATACAAGTGGCGCATTATTGTTAGCACGAAATGTGGTAAGCAATTTCGCTACCGTGTTAAATTGTTCAGATAATACCAGTTGAAAGTAAATGGGTGTGCTTGAGAGCAAACAGAATTTGTGGTTGTTGGGTTAGCGTGAATGAAGACCTTGTGTAAATTGTAAGGGTTAAAAAAATGTGCACCAATCAAATGCATTAAAATAAAGTGTTACACTCATATATACAGTTTCTGATAAAAAATATTCATATAAATAGTTCTTGTAATGGATAAAATGTATATGGGATAGGGCAAGGTATTTGACTTTAAAGGGCTGTATTGTATACATATGTCTAAATGTGTGTGTGTGTGTGTATGTATGTGTGTGTGTGTGTATATGTGTATATATATATATGTGTGTGTGTGTGTGTGTATATATATATATATATATATATATATATATATATATATATATATATATATATATATATATATATATATATAATTTTTTTTTTTTTTTATCCATTTTAATGTTTAATAATTTTTTTTTTTTATTGTAAATATATTACATTCCAATTTTCTTCACTTGTTATTAGTATTTTCTTCTTAAACGGGGAGACTCCACAGCTGCATTCATTACTTTTGGGAAATACAGAACTTGGCCACCAGGAGGAGGCAAAGGCTTAAATACCTCCCCCACTTCCTTCATCCCCCAGTCATTCTTTGCCTTTCGTCACAGGAGGTTGGCAGAGAAGTGTCAGAAGATTCAAGATAGTCTCTTATGGAGGATAGTACTCTTTGAAATGGGACTGGAGTTTTAAGTAGTCCTGTCAGCCTCTCAATGAGAGCATGGATGAAATTTAGAGTCTGAAGATGCAGGGAGAGTCTTTCTGCAAAACCATCCTGACTCATATTAACAGCTCCATAAGCAATCAGCGTTGACGTATTGCGCTGCCTGCTTTCTTCAGTCAAGTCCATGTCAGAAGCAACGCTACTATCTGTCACACTTGAAGGCCCGTGTTACTGTTCCACAGTGTAGATTCTGGTAAGATTGGTTCATTTTCCTCTTCAATGTGGGAATGTTTGTAAATGTAGTAGGCAGGGTCTCAGTGGGACTCCTTTATCTTTATGGAATCAAGGGTTAATATCTCCTAAGGGTGGTTATTGAACAGTGGAGGACTTTTAATCATGTTTGTTATGTGATTCTGTCTGCTTATGTGTAGTGATGCTTGGGTTCGTGGCTATTACGGAACATACCGGCCTTTTTGAGCTGCGCAGTTCTTTTTGATTGGCGCGCTTTTCTTTGGCCTACATGGTGCACCTTGTGACCGAACATTTTTTATTTTCCATTTCCGTATTCCTGACCGTGTGGTGGCGGAGAGAGTCTATTTTTCTCTACTTGTCTGGGTCATAGGAGGTGGTGAGTGCCCCAGCCATTGAGGATGTAAGGTGCCGTTTGTTTTTTTTGTCCATAATTTTAAATATTCAAATTATAGAGGATTCTGATTTTTTTGGAGACGGATGTCTCTGATTCAGATTCTGCTTCTTGCGAAGAATATGTGGGGGCCTGGATGATCCAGCCCCATGAGTTATGCTCCGTATGCCGTTTTAGAGTGCTCTTTTCTCCCAATTTGGAGAGCTTAGAGTCTGTTGAGCCTTCCGCCACTGAGGATTCTGTATCCCGTGAGGCGCGTTCCCTAGAACCTTCGGTTGCTACACAGGCAGGTGTCCCAAATGCCGTTACCCCTTCTCCAGAAGTTGACTTGTTTCCTCCAAAGGTTACTGCACGGTTCTGCATGGCCATATCTTTGGCGTTGGTGCATTTAAATCTTCCGGGAAGATCTTGTCTGTGTTATTTTAAGCAGGGCCCGTCAGGCGTGGAATCATCTGTATCGGTTCAGCCCTCTGGGGAAGCGGTGTCCCCTGAGGCTTCAGGGGTACAGCCTTCGGGGCCGGGGTTGTCAGATGCCCCGGCGGAGGTGAGTCTTGCCTTTCGATTTAGACTGGCGCGCCTTGTTGTCCTGCTGAGGCATGTGTTAGCAGCGTTAGAGGAGCCCAATTCGAACGAGTCGCTGGTTCCTCAGTCTTCTACTCCAGTCGGAAAGCAGTGTTAGACAAGTGGAGGGATTACGATCATTCTCCTTGTCTATCTTCTTTTTTTTTTTTTTTTTTGTGTGTGTATCTCATTCCCAGTTCTGATCTTTTGGGGGAATCGGGTCTCTGACTGGCTGGTCCTGTTAGTGTGTCCATTCTTCCTGGGTGTTCACCTGCGGGTGCTGCCTTCCTTTATTTTTATCCGGTTAGGATATTGTTTTTTTTTTTTTTTTTTTCGTAGGCTTAAGACTATTGTAGTTTTTCCCTTTTAGAAAACTTTTTCTTCTCTGGGATTTGATACTAGCGATTTTGTGGCCCATATGAGACACGTTGTGCTTTTGACAAGGGGCTGGTCCTGTTTGGGTACTGAGTTTGCTTACTTCTTGTTATGAAGGCCCTTCTATCCTAGATGTTAGGCTGGTCTTAATTTTATTCATCCGGGTGGGGCGTCAGATGTTTGCTGTACTCAGTCCTGGTGTCCTGTCCCTGCATAGCTAGCAGGGTTAGCTGGAGTTACGGATCCTGCTATGACGGTATACTTGAGGTTTCCTGATGTCCTTTGGTTCTCCCCTTCGATGGAGGAGGGGGTTCAGATGTCTCCATAGAGATCTTCCATACCTGGTTTGGGGGGGGTTACTTCTCCTCGATGGTATTTCATTCCGGATTGCATTGTCCTGATTAGTCCCTTTCTCTTTCGACAGGGCCTCTTTCCTTGGGGTCAGTCTTCCTGTCGTCTGATGGAGGAAATCCGGTCCTTAGGCTCCGTTTTTCTTACGATATCCTTTTCTGATCCTATAATTTTGGGGATCTGGGGGATTGCATGTGACTCTGTTACATATGTACGGTTGCCCCTGCTTGGGCAATTCGGTTGAGTTGTCGCCTGCTAGGAGTTTTAGGATGCTCGTTCATTCGTCAATTCCTTGAGCAGTAGGGGCCCCCGGAGATTGATCCAGAGTGGGTCTTTAGAGACTGTCATATTCTCTCAAACAGAGATCACTTTCTAGTTTTGAGTTCTGATCTCTTTTGGGTCCGGCCTTCATCTTATTTGGTGGGTGTGGATCTGAGAGGCCCGTTGGGGATGAGTTCAGTCTTTGGGATACTTACATGGGAGATCAGTGTTTAAGACCCCGTGCAGGCATGGCTGTGATTGCATCAACTTTGGTGCAAGGTCATCTTCAGATTGGAGTACTCTTGTGGTTGTTCCTCAAGGGTTATTTGTTTGGTTCAGACTCTGGGTGCCCGGTCTTTTAATC